>NC_133326.1:363203236-363333073 GCF_042186555.1 Aquarana catesbeiana | reverse complement strand
AAATCCATTGATAGCTTATCATTGTAACCGTGAGTGTTCCAATGTATCAGACTGATTTTCTGAATGAAGTCTCTATACAGATTCCCCATTCATTCAAGTAAAGTGCTACAGAGAAAGGGGATTATCTTCAGCCCCTTTCTCTGTCTCAGAAATAGAGATATGGGGGTCTGCTTGGACCTCTGATATCTCACAAAAGACCCCCAACCACCCCCCCAAAAAAAACAAACAAAAAAACAAAAACACAACATAGCAAGACTCCCCAGGTCCACCCGCACTCACCCCTCCACGGTAATAGCCCCCCCTCCACGGCTTCCTCAGCTTCTCCTCCCGGCCAACCCTATCTGTCCTGATTGGCCAGGAGGAGAAGCCGCAAGACAATAGTGAATATTAATTCGCTATCGTCACAAGTGGGTGGGTTCGGGGTGCAATGCTCTGCGCCCCGAGCCCAACCTTTTTCAAGCCAATTAAAGCCTCAGGCTCTAATCATGTAGCTTGATAAAAACAAACAAACAAAAAAAACAAAAAACAAAAACAAAAACACAAGACTCTGGTCCGCCGCACCTAGAGTATGCTGTCCAGTTTTGGGCACCAGTCCTCAGGAAGGATGTACAGAAATGGAGCGAGTACAAATAAGGGCAACAAGCTAATAAAGGATCTGGAGGATATTAGTTATGAGGAAAGGTTGCGAGCACTGAACTTATTCTCTCTGGAGAAGAGACGCTTGAGAGAGGATATGATTTCAATATACAAATACCGTACTGGCTGACCCTACAATAGAAATAAAACTTTTTCGCAGAAGAGAGTTTAACAAGACTCGTAGCCACTCATTAAAATTAGAAGAAAAGAGGTTTAACCTTAAATTACGTAGAGGGTTCTTTACTGTAAGAGCGGCAAGGATGTGGAATTCCCTTCCACAGGCGGTGGTCTCAGCGGGGAGCATTGATAGCTTCAAGAAACTATTAGATTTAGATAAGCACCTGAATGACAGCAACATACAGGGATATACAATGTAATACTGACACCTAATCACACATAGGTTGGACTTGATGGACTTGTGTCTTTTTTCAACCTCACCTACTATGTAACCTCATGCAAAAGTATGAGTCTGGCACCAGGTAGGGGGGGCGGCGCCCCAGCACCCCTTATGGACCAGCCAGGCCTGGTAAGACCCCTTTCACATGGAGCGGACTCTGTCAAGCAGATTTGCCTGCTCAGCGGGGGATCCGTCTGCTGATCCCCGCTGAGCAGGCGGACGACAGGTCTGCATCCACTCCGCTGATGTAGAGCGGACATGGACACAGCTCACTGTTCTCTATGGGGCAGTCGGATGGTAACAGACAGCCTGTCCAGTTCCATCAGATACCATCCAATCTGCTAAACGGATGGGAAATGGGATCCCCATCCGTCTGTTTTTAGCAGACTGGACTTGATCAGATGCAGGCGGGTGTAAACGGGCACATGTCCATTTAAATCAGCCTCTCCATAGAGAACAATGGGTGGTCCGATTTGATCTGCCTGTCTTTTTTTTTTTTTATTTTAGGCAGGCCCAATCAGTGTGCTTGTGTGAAAAGGGCCTAATGCACACACAGAGTGTACCTTTACAGGGATGTACAGGTGTTCTGTGCAAGCAGTCCCATTGATGTCATTTGGGATGTAGCACCTGCTGTTTCTCCCAGTTTTACATCCATGTAGGTCCACATGCATGTCCCTGAGCTCACACTGTCTGCGTTCGTGGTCATGTACCCACACGGATGTCAGATTTGAACAGCAGCTATGCCTGTGCAGCCATTGCATGGAACACCTGTGCATTCCTTTGCGGGTAAACATGGCACTCCGTGGGCGTACACTTTAGTATGCTACATAAGTGAATGCTTTAGTAGCAATTTAGCAGGAATTTTGTAAGTTATGTTGTATTTTTAGTGAAAATATTGTTTTGATAAACATTTGTGGAAATATACTGCCTTAAAAATAAGTAGCACCTTCTTTTTATTCTACTGGCCACGTGCTTTTAGAAAATGGATGGTTTGGGGGGGGGGGGGGGGGGGGGGGAGTCTTTTACAAATTCTAAAAAGCTTTAAGTGAAAAAGGAAAACCTCCAGATTTTCTAAAACGTCTGCGTACCTCAGATTGACCATTTCTCAAAAAGGCAAAACTTAAAACAAGTTTTTTACAAATATTTGTTATTTGTTAACTCAGTACAGCTTTTATATTTAGTAGGGATTTAGCAGGAATTTCATAAAATTGGCTGCGTTTTTATCTGCTAATAATGGTTTTAGTGTATTTTTTGTGAATATATTGGTTTGATAAAACATTTGCGCACATACTGCAGGGTCAAAAAAAAAAAAATCAGTAGCACCTTTTAATTCTAGAGGTCATATGCTTTCAGAAAATATATGGTTTTGGGGATCTCACACAAATTCTGAAAGCAGCAAGGGAAAAATTAAAACCTTCAGATTTTTAGAAAAATGTGGATATTCAATCTGTTCAATTTTTACCATTTTGCAAAAAGGCGCAATTTTAAAAAGTTACAAATATTTGTTATTTATTAACTCAATACAGGTTAAGCTTTTTTAGTAAGAATTTTGTAAAATTGACTGAGTTTTTATCTGCTAATAATGGTTTAGTGTATTTTTTGCAAATATATTGGTTTGATAAACATTTGCGCAAAAAAAAAAAAAAAAAAAATAAAAAAAAAAATAATATAATCAGTAGCACATTTTTATTCTAGTGATCATGTGCTTTCAGAAAATATATGGTTTGGGGGTCTTTGACAAACTCTGAAAGCTATAAGTGAAAAATAAAAAAGCTAAGGAAAAATTGCAAAAATGGTCTGGACACCTGAGTGTACAAAATGGAGCATGGGGGCTAGCAGCGAAAGGGTCAATTCTGTTGAAATTGGCATTTATGCTAATCTGCATTAATAGATTAGGCACGTTATCCCTAACCTGGTGTAAGTGTGTTTATTTGCTACTGGCATACTTTACAGATAAGTGAAGGGCATTTTACATTTGTGGTGTTACTTGTGTTCGCAGAAGGTGTGTCAGAGGGCTGAGATTGTTCTTGCATGGAACAAGAAACCCCAAATTACCAAGCGGCTCCTTCGGGGGTAGCACTACACATGAGATCAAAAACCTTGCGTGATAACGTAAATGGTCAAAATACCCCTGTGAATAAGTGAAGGAAGGAGCATTTTTTTGGCCTAACGAACACTGAGTGCATGCTCAGCTGCGCTAAACTCCTTCTCTCCTGGCAAAAGAAAAGCGGCTTTAAAACGTGGTATGCCTTTTCCAATTGCCTATTTTATGTACTCTAAAACAAAATGAAAAAAATGTAATAGAATTAACCATTACCCGATTAAAAACTAGGTAAAAGCCACGTTTTGTGCATGTGTTTATGCTTGGTCGCGTGTTTGGCTTTAATGTATTCTACTGGTCAGAATACAAATATTTTCTAGCCATTACACTGCATTAACGCACAAATCCGCCTAAATGCATTTAGCGTCAATGCACACTTACGCGCTTTCTGGGTTTTCTTCCGAGCAAACACTCTACGCACTAATGAAGGGTTGTTTTTTCCAGCCTGTAAATGCTCTTCTAAAATGCCTGTGTGTGCGCATGGACACAGGTTAACATACAGGTGCATTTACATGCTGAAAAAAAAAAAAAAGCCGTCACATGCCTGTAAAAAGGGCCTGTTTTGCCCAGTGTGCATGAGCCCTCAACTCAAACATTTTCAATTCTACAGATTCCTCTCATTAATTCAAGTCCTCTGCTTTTGTTTTACCCATGCATTGGAATGATAGAATGATAACTATACCAGTTGATCTTCCCAACACCTTCCTGGTTAGGAATGACAACACTAATCACAAAAAAAGTGCTACTCTTATAGTAGGATGGTCATCCCACCAAGCACACTCCCAAAATTAGGTTACAGTACTTTGTACCACTCCTTTCAAATGCCTTAAAAAAAAAAAAAAAAATCGGCTTGGGTGAGGACACCGCTGGATTTGTGGACAGGTAAGTGTACGATTATCAAAAATCAGCAGCTACAGTATTTGTAGCTGCTGACTTAATTTCTTCAGAAGGAGCCTGGAACTCCACTTTAAGCTGAATCATACACAGATTCAAAGCCATTTCCTGCAGCGGGGACAGGCATTGGCAACAATGTTTCTGAGAGGGGTAATGTAGCAGGACAGGCTGTCACTGACATGCCACACATTGTCCAGAATGCCAGTTTTGACACCACTTTCTTCAGTATCAAAACTGATCAAATGTTCATAGTTGTAACATCAAGGTCTTTAGCTTTGCAAACAAATCAATAACGATAATCTGATGTGAAAAGCCTCAACAGAACACTTATTCAAGGTAAAACACATATTAGATCTTTAATGCAGCATCTTGCTAGGCATAATGCCAAACACTCGGCGTAAGAGTTTGAAAGTTACCAAAAAGCATTTCAAATTAAAAATTTTCATTACATATTTCAATGGTTTCCTGAGCACAGCAATTTACAGGGAATTGTTAGCCATGCTGTCTGGACAATGGACAGAAGACTCGGTAGCTAGCACAAATTCACAGAGCACATCATGTTCAGCTGAGTGGCAAATAAAAGCAAAATATGACATTGTCTGTTTGCCTTTAATAATTTGGTCTCTACCTCAGTGTTTCCCAACCTTTTTTCAGTCAAGGCACCCTTTAAAATTATGGACAGTCTCAAGGCACCCTATTCTGAAAATGATAAAATGCTATTCTAATAGTTTTACATAATGCATCAACATCCACACACGTAGGACACCCAACATTAGAGGGGTTTTATACTTCCAAATTAAATGCACTTTTGCACACTGGTACTGGCTAGTACTCCAGTGTTTCTCTTCCTCAGGTTCTCTCCCTCATTCAGCTAATGTGACCCCAGCACTGATGTCATTGCTTGTTAGGATGCCGGCGGCTAGGTGATCATAATGGTGTACAATGAAAACCTGTGGCTTTGTGCAATTAAAAGGCAGGCTTGGTCTCCCCACTGGCTTGTATACCATTTTTGTGCAATTTTTAGACATTTTACCAATGCATCTCTGAAGAAACCTCAAGGCACCTTAGTTGAAAAAGGCTGCTATATCTATATAGTTAGTCCCACCCTTAATACGCCACATGTACTGTATTCTGCTGGAATTAGACACACTGATTTTTTTAGCTGATATTCTCCTGTTATGATCTGCACAAGTTTTGGATTAAAGCTTTCAAAAGATCTGCAAGATACCATTTGGTTCGAGTCACTGTCTGCCAAGCTAATGAGACAGTAAAGTTAAGCCATCTCATCACAACTGGATCAGTTTTAGACATCACAATTTCAATCATTAGACTGCAAAAGCAGAACAGCCAAAAAAAAAAAAAAAAAATCAATAATAGCTCTGGAATATATTGTGAGATGTGATATGGACTCTGGGTAAACAGCAGGTTAGGACAGTGCAGCCAGTGTCATACAAGCCTGTACATGCCTACAAGATAATCACAGCAGCCTGCAAGAGCAATAACAGTTACCAATAGTCCCTATTTGCCCGCGACATGTCCTGGTCTGAGCTTGTCCTGGGCAAAATGCCGAAAATCCACCTCATTTATGGACATTGGGGCTTTTGGACACCAGATGATCCTCCCCCTTACCTCCTCTGATTGGTCAATACTAAGGTGCGGGGGCGAGGGGGAATCATTCCTACGAGCAGAAGCATATGGAGAGGCAGCTTAAGTTGAGTGAGAGTCGGCAGCACTGATGAGCCCGCAGATGGTGCACTGACCAATTTCTCACAGCCAGGACAGTGTTATATGTCAGCCATAAGCACTTTTACTTCTATCTTTTAGACTTTTAGAAGAAAAAAAAAAAAAAAAAAAAAAAAAATTAAATGCAGTTAGCTGACAATAACGTTCTCTCCTTTTATCATGTAGCACTGTGCTGACTGAGGAATTGGGTAGTGCAGTTTTAAACCCAATTTCTCGCAGTCACTACTTGCTTAAACCATCACTAAGGCCCCTTTCACATAGAGGGTCCGATCACATAACAATGGTCTCTCATCCCATTGGAGATTGGAGAGGGGGTGGAGCAAATAGGACAACAAAAGCACAGTATCACAGTAACTAAAATGTGCCACAACCTCAATTTAATCAGAGGTTATGATAAAGAGAAAAAAAAAAAAAAAAAATCGGTCTCTCACAGGTTACTGTCCATGAAAATTGAGCCTGTGCATACCAGCCCTACTAGTGTGCATTGTGTAGCACAGGTTGGTGCAATGCAATTGTTACAGTGCACTGCATCATTCAATTTTTTAACTTTATTGAAGTGTTACAAAATGACACTACGTTGAACTCTAAGCACAACAGCACATTGTCTTTCATTATAACATACTGCGCTAAAACGCACACCAACTAACCTGAATGGTGTGAACAGAACGTATAGAAAAACAACAGTTTTCTCTATGTCTGCATTAAGCCTGTGTTGATCAAGGTTGATGAACGCAGCTCAACAAACCTAGTGTGGATTAGCCCTTCTTGGAAAGGCTAAGCTGCACCCCACTCCTTTTACCTCTTTTGGAGAGAGTTCTGTAAAACTTTGAGCTTTGCCCTACCCCTCTTACCTCCTAATGGTCATTGAGGCTGCCTATGCCTAGGATGACCAATAGGGAGGTCTGCAAGACTGAAAGGGTGTCTGCAGCTGACACTAGCTGGGATATGGCTATTGAAAGTTTAAATTGGGCTGGACTGGTTCTGTCACCGCCTGTGTGTCACAGACTCACTGACATGAGCTGCACCTGCATATAGGGAGCCGCCGAACCCTCACCACCAAGCAGCTGCTCGGTGCGACAGTGAGCCTGCACCGCACTGCTACTGATCGAAGGGCAGGGGGAGCCCAGATCCAGCCCCCGGCCGCAAATTCAGCCTGCTGGCTGCCAAGCCGTTTACTTGAAGAGAACCAGGGAGCCAGAATCAACCTTGCTGAAGGGATCCAGGCAGGAGGCAACAGTACCCGGTGGTTGAAACAGTCCGTGTCAATCTTGAAGGGATCTGGAGTCTGGACGCCAAGGTGGTATTAACTGCCCAGCTGGTGGTCGGCTCACTCTGCTCTAGAATCTAAGAGTTGGAATCTGAGTTTGTGTTCCTAGGTGGGGCTTATCAGAATTGGGAATTGGGGTAAGGAGTGGTGATTTTTTAAAGATAGGGAATGGGCTTATCAGAATAGGGAATGTGGGGGGGGGGTTATTAGAGTGGGGAATAGAGGCCTTATCCAAATGGAGGCTTTATCAGAAGAAATAGGGGCCCCGGGTGAAAGAATGCTTAGCTTTGCGACAGAAGAGATGCCATACTGCCACACTGGAGAGATTCACCATTTTTTGTTCTGGTGACTTGTCACGGAGACTTAAAGTGAAGGAAGATCCAAAAATATAGTTGTCACCAAAACCGTAATAGAGGTGAAATCTACCAATAGGGACACTTATTCTAGTAACAATAGATTTCCCCTACTTGATTTCCACTTCTTACTGTATCTATAGGACAGGAACTGGGAGTAGGAAATCACATGGCAAAAAAGAAAGAAAAAAAAAAAAAAAACCCCACACACAACTACATCAATGGCTCTAAAATACCTTAAATTGTCCAGATTTGTAACATGCTAGATAGCTGCCTTGATGGGTAGAGGCTACAAAAGTAGTCTAGCGTGCATTGTGCACTTTTAGTCTAGTAAATATGATACAGGTTGGACATCATAGATCTTCTAAACACTACATGACTGGGTTTAAAGAATATGTAAACCCAACATTTCATATTCCTGATATGTGCCTGCTGAACCATGTACTTGTATGAAAACATATCCTATTCTCTTTGTATTGTTTCCTGTGTGTGAAATAGCTGGTGTTCCTTCCAGTCCCTCTGCTTTCCTATTAAAAACTGACCATGCTAGATATGAAAGAACAGCGTGGTCAGTTCTCTAGCTATGCTGAGAGCTTTTCATTTAAAATACATGAAATAATGCAAATAAAAATACAGGAGAAAGCGCATCAAATGGCGTTAGATATACCTTGTCCAGGTTTGTAACGTACTAGATGGCTCGCCTAGATGCTGTCTTAGATTGGTGGATTTAGACCAGAACGATAACATAATTGCATAGGAAGCCTTTTTATTCCTAATTACCACTAGGACTTCCTACTGCAAGAAATGCATTATTCACAAAGGTCTAATAAAATATTTATGGATTAATGTGTTACCTTGTAGACTTCTACTGATGTCTACACATATTTGGGTCAAGAATAGCAAACAAATGGGAAAAAAAAAAAAAAAAAGTACATAATATAGAATGCGAGTGTTAGTATTTGTAGAAGAGATATACATCTATCATACACATATGCAACCAATCCTTAAAGCGGAGGTCCACCCTAAAACAAAAAATTACATTAATATTCTCAAAAAAAAAAAAAAAAATAATATATATTATATATATATATATATATATATATATATATATATATATATATATATATATATATAATTTTTTTTTTTTTTACTTACCAGAAACCCCTGTTGCTAGGCAGTCTTCCTAATCTGCCTCTTCCAAGGTGCTGTTCTCTTCGGCGAGATGCCCCGTTGTCTTCTGGGAATCAACAGGGCCATTCACAAAGCGCCACAGGAAACGGGCAGTGAAGCCCAAGGCTCCACTGCCTGTTTCCCTTCGTTAAGATGGTGGCGCCGGCATCCGATCCGATGGACGGATCGGCCTTGGGAGGCCGACATCGCGGACTCCCTGGACAGGTAAGTGTCCTTATTAAAAGTCAGCAGCTACAGTGTTTGTAGCTGCAGACTTTAAAAAAAATATACATACATAAAAATATACATATATACACACACACACACACACACACACACACACACACACATATTATGTATACATACATTTTTTTTTTTTTTTTCACAGCTGGAACACCGCTTTAAGCAATCAAACAAGTCGCTCCCTTTTCTTCTCCCCCCCCCCTTTTCTCCACAGGTCCCCATGTTTGTTTTTATTTTGCCCAGATGTATTTATATACCATGCTGCTGTCACTTTTATTTTTACCAATATCACTTTTTCATGGCCCCACATGTAGGATACACTGACAGCTATATTGACAGCTGTGGGGCTACATCTCAGTAGACATTGGGTGGGAATTAACCACATGTGTTGCCTACCACTGGGCAGGATATATGTACTACCAGCTAGCAGAATTATTGGTGGGATTCCTGCAGAGCCTGGACCTGATCTGACTTCAGACGAGTTTTTACCTACAGATAAGCTTCTAATAAAATGTACCTGTAGGTAAAATGAATATCTCCTAAATGTGAACCATTTAGGAGATATTCTAGCAAGCTGTTCCCCTCACGCATGCGTGGGAGTGACGTTATCACAGCTCCACCAAATCAGACAGGCAGAGTCCCTGAACCCGGAAGGAAGACCAGGTGAAGATGGAGGCCTCCAACATACAGCACGCAGCTGGTGGGCTTTGTTTTAAGTGGTGCATACTAGCACATTATAGGAATGCCTTGCAGATGGAAACTTTTTTTCTCCTTAAAGACTTTACTACCACTTTAAAAGGCAGGACAGCAAACAAACACTCAGACTGGTAAATATCTATACTATTTCCGTAGAAGACATTGACTTACTAGCAGGAAATAGTTGCAGGTTATACCTCCTTTTGAATCTGCAGCTCTGCCATTTTCTGTAAAATGTAATGCAATATGGCCACCTGGAGGTATTCTGTACACAGAATGTATACAGAATGTCCCCCAGAAACATTATTTCCTGCTTATGCGATTGGCTCATTGATTTCCCCAGAAGTCTACACTAAGACAAGTCGGATATCTGGTATCCCCTGCAATTAATAATTGAATTTTTGGTGACATACTTCCAATAGGAAATTATGGCTAAAGGGATGCAGACCCTGCAAATTTCTAAATTTGAACCCTGCAGGTGCAGCAGCTGGTCGATAATTTAGAAACCACTCCCATTAGATTCACTTACTACTACATGGACATAGACAAACACACAGGGGATGTATTCAGAACAAAAAGTAGGAATCTGCAACAAAGTTTGTCAAAATCCTTGCAATGTACAGTGCTTTGAAAAATTATTCATACACCCTTGAAATTTTCCATATTTTATCATGTTACAACCAAAAACGCAATTGTATTTCATTGGAATGCGATAGACCAACAAAAAGTGGCATATAATTGTGAAGTGTAAGGAAAATAAATGATTTATTTTATTTTATTTTTTTTACAATATCTGAAAAGTGTGGCATGCATTTGTATTCAGCCCTCTTTGCTCTAAAACCCCTAACTAAAATCTAGTGGAACCAATTGCCTTCAGAAGTCACCTACCTAGTAAATATAGTCCACCTGTGTATAATTTACTCAGTATAAATACAGCTGTTCCGTGAAGCCCTCAGAGGTTTGTTAGAGAACCTTAGTGAACAAACAGCATCATGAAGGTCAAGGAACACGCCGGACAGGTCAGGGATAAAGTTGTGGCAACGTTTAAAAGCAGGGTTAGGTAAAAAAAAAAAAAAAAAAAAAATTAGATATATATATATATAGATATATATATATATATATATATATATATATATATATATATATCTATATCTATATCTATATCTATATCTCCAAGCTTGGACATCCCAGCACTGTTCAATTCATCATCTGAAAATAATGGAAGAGTATGACAGAACTGCAAACCTACCATGACGTTACCATCCAGCTAAACTGACAGGTCAGGCAAAGGGCAAGGAGAGCATTAATCAGAGAAGCAGCCAAGATGCCTATGCTAACTCTGGAGGAGCTGCAGAGATCCACAGTTCGGGGGGAGCCATAAAAAGTCCTGTTTGCAGTTTATGAGAAGCCATGTGGGGGACACAGCAAACATGTGGAAGAAAGTGCTCTGGTCAGATTAGACCAAAATTAAACTTTTTGTCCTAAAAAGCAAAACGCTATGTGTGGCAGAAAATTAACACTGCACATCACCCTGAATACACCATTTCCACCGTGAAACATGGTGGTGGTTGCATCATGTTGTGGGAATGCTTTTCTTCAGCAGGGACAGGGAAGCTGGTCAGAGTTGATGGGAAGATGGCTGGAGTCAAATACAGGGCAATCTTACAAGAAAGCCCATTAGAGGTTGCAAAAGACGAGACTGGGGTTGGAGGTTCACCTTTCAGCAGGACAACAACCCGAAACATACAGCCAGAGATACAATGGAAAGGTTTAGAGCAGGGGTCTCAAACCGGCGGCCCTCCAGCTGTTGCGAAACTACAAGTCCCATGAGGCATTGCAAGGATGACAGTTACAAGCCTGACTCCCACAGGCAGAGGCATGATGGGACTTGTAGTTTCGCAAACAGCTGAAGGGCCGCCAGTTTGAGACCCCTGGTTTAGAGCAAAGCCTAGTCATGTGTTAGAATGACCAAGCAAAGTCCAGACCTAATTCCAATTGAGAATCTGTGGCAAGACTTGAAAATTGCTGTTCACAGATGCTCTCCATCCAATCTGACAGAGCTTGAGCTATTTTGCAAAGAAGAATGGGCAAACATTTCATTTTCTAGATGTGCAAAGCTGGTAGAGACATCCCCAAAAAGACTTGTAGCTGTAATTGCAGCAAAAGGTGATTCTACAAAAAGTATTGACTCAGGGGGGCCGAATACAAATGCACGCCACACTTTTCACATATTTGTAAAACATTTTGAAAACCATTTATCATTTTCCTTCCACTTCACAATTATGTGCCACTTTGTGTGGCTCGATCAAAATCCCAATAAAATGTATTTACGTTTTTGGTTGTAACATGACAAAATGTGGAAAATTTCAAGGGGTATGAATACTTTGTCAAGGCATTGTACGTAGATCACGCAGAGGGGAATGTTTTGTTCTCAACAAAAGTGAAGTTACTCTTTAAAAGTACAGGGCTTATGCAAACAAGATCAAACGGCAACCAGTGAACTTCTATTGAAAATTCACAGAGAAAATCCAATCACATAACCAACTATCCCATTTCCTTTTTCACAGTGTTTACAGGATATCCTTCTATTTTAATGTTTATACGAAGCATTACAACTAACCAGTCTTCCAAGTGGTTTACAATAAAATGTATTTCATCTAACCCATCTATAAATTTTCCTTCATAGAAATAAAAAAATTCTGAAGGAGGCTTTTACCTTGTCTAGAAGCAATATCCTGGATGGCAGAAATGTGTGTCACACTGGGGCTAATTTATAGCAAGACTTCTTTCTAATTTAAATCTCCCAGCTAAAACAAATTGGCGGCAATTGGTACGCAGCTGACCAGAGACAGACAATTAGCCCACATTAAGTCCAGGTTCACACTGCTGCGAGAATGAAATTGTGCGAGTTCAGCTGAACTCACACAATGCCAGTGCGACTATTTCAGAGACATCTGTGCGGTTTCCTGCACAGATGTCTATTGAAATTGCACCCAATTTTGCCAAAATTAGTACAGAAACTAATTTTGGGAATCGGTGCAACATAGTCGGCGTCGCACCGATTCGGACGGTTCCCTTGCAAGCAATAGCCGCCGATTTGGCATGTCAAATCGCATCAATGGGAACCAGGCCTAAATAATTTTCATTCCGTTTTCTAGTTTAGAGCCATATTGCATTATCCATACCAAGCAGGTACTTTTTTGTGACAGCTGAGCTGGAATCTGCATTGCTATGGACACTTGCTTCCTTTCAGATTTCCTCACGTTTTAAAAATTATCCCCTTTATATTAAATCTAGCTCCAATCAAATATAAAAAAAAAAAAAAAAACAAGTTAAAGCAGACCTTCAAAGCAGCACTTCACTTTTCTCCTCTAGGCAAGACCATGGGTTGAAAAATACTTGAATTTGACTTGGTATGAACCTTATGCAATCCCTTGTACAGCAGAACTTAGACTGATAAGGAGAAGCATCACAAGGAGCCAGTCAGTTCTGCAGTGCCCATTTGTTAACAAGGTACATGCATGATGGAAAAAGAAAACCACGATAAGACAGATGAGCTCAGTATTCTGCAGTTTCTCCTTTAATCACTGGCTAGGGAGGCACAAGGCCTGTTATTGAGCTGCAGCAGAGGAAATTCAGGTCTCCTGCCCTGAAAGATTGGGCTGTGCTGTATAACCCTTAAAGACTGGATGGACAGAAAAAACACACTGTTTGGCAGCAAAGGGCTTCCATGTAGCTACAGTCCAACAAAGGACATATCCCTGTCACAGCCCCGATTACATAGGTCAAAAGATCTAATATGCAGAAAATGATTGGCTAAAACACTCCAAGTACTTTTTGACCTCTATTTTCCCTTTATCTTGGTTTTTCAAAAAATGACAAATGCAGGAAAACAGATGTTGATTAATGTAAAAAGAAATAAAAAAGGTACTTGTCTGCATTATGTGTTTGCCTGAATTCCAGATTTCAATTTCCAGATCGTGAGGACTTTTTTTAAAAAATTACCGGTATAGACTTGAACGAGGATTACAGAGAAGTATACAGTACTCACAAAATAAATACCGTATTTATCAGCGTATAACACACGCCCCAAGTTTAGGAGGGAATTTTAAGGAAATAAAAAAAAAACCAAAAAAACAAAAAAAAAAAAAAAACCTTACATTTAAATGCCCATCAATGCAGCCTTATCAGTGTCCATCTGTAGCCTCGTCAGTGTCCATCTGTAGCCAGTGTCAGTGTAGCCTCATCAGTGTCCATCTGTAGCCAGTGTCAGTGTAGCCTCGTCAGTGTCCATCTGTAGCCAGTGTCAGTGTAGCCTCGTCAGTGTCCATCTGTAGCCGGTGTCAGTGTAGCCTCGTCAGTGTCCATCTGTAGCCGGTGTCAGTGTAGCCTCGTCAGTGTCCATCTGTAGCCGGTGTCAGTGTAGCCTTGTCCCTGTGTCATTTGCAAACTTGTAGGTACACTGCTGTTTAAAAAAGGCGCCACCGTACTCGGCGGCTCTCGGACGCACTCGTCCGTTCGGCGGCTTTCGGGCGCAGTGGGACTGCGAGAGCCGCCGAGAACGGCCAAAAGGCTCATAATTAGTGGGGGGATCGGCATATAACACGCACCCACGATTTTCCCCTGATTTTAAGGGGAAAAAAAAGTGCGTGTTATACGCCGATAAATACGGTAGCAACATAGGGTGTTGAGAAGACCGTACACTTTGAGGGGACAAGACGATGTGTCAAGCTTTGGCAATTTGGCAGATATCATGCTATATGATTGGGTACAATGAAAGTGCAAAGTCTATTACCATACAGTACTTCACAACGGGTGGCAAAGAAAGGTTGCTGTGCTCAGTCTGGGACAATTTCATCCCGTATTGACATGTTTTTGCAGTATCCTGGAGTCCTCCATGATGTGACCCAACCCTAAATCTAACACTTGACTTGAATCCGATTCCTAAAAGAACCATAAACCCCCAGGCAAAACCTACACTACTATAGTGATAAATGGCTCACACAGATATGCTCTATGACAAAAACGCCATTTTAGTGTTCCCAAATTATAAATAGCTATCATACCCTTAAAATATCATGGTATCTACATTAAAAAATATATATATTAGTGTTAAAAGCATTGGCATTTTTTGTGTTTTGTTGACTCACAACCTGGAATTAACGGATTGGATTGTTTGAGGATTTGCATCATTTAATTTACAGAACATGCCCACAACTTTGAAGATTTTTTTTTTTTTTTTTTTTTATTATGAAGCAAACAAATAGGACAAAATAACAGAAAAAGTCAATGTGCATACCTATTCACCCCCTAAAGTCAATACTTTGTAGAGCCGACTTTTGCGGCTATCACAGCTCCAAGTCACTTTGGATAAGTCTCTATGAGCTTGCCACATCTTACCACTGGGATTTTTGCCCATTCCTCTTTGCAAAACTGCTCCAGCTCCTTCAAGTTGGACGGTTTGCGCTTGTCAACAGCAATCTAAGTCTCACCACAGATTTTCTATTGGACTGAGGCATTCCAAACCTCTGTCCTAGCCTCAAATCACACAAAGTGGTACAGGTTTTGCTCAAGAATATCTCTGTATTTAGGACGATCTACCTTTCCTTCAACTCTGACCAGTTTCCCAGTCTCGACTACTGAAAAACATCCCCACAGCATGATGCTGCCACCACCATGTTTCACTCTGGGGATGGTGTTCTTTGGGTGATGTGATGGGTTGGATTTGTGCCAAACATAGCATTTTCTTTAATGTCCAAAATGTTAGTCTCATCAGACCAGAGCACCTTCCTCCATACATTTTAGGAGTCTCCCACATGCCTTTTCGCAAAACTCAAAACATGCCATTTTGTTTTTTGCTGAAAGTAATGGCTTTCTTCTGGCCACTCTGCCATAAAGCCCAACTCTATGGAGTGTATGGCTTATTGTCATCCTATGTAAGATACTCCAGTCTATGCTGTGGAACTCTGCAGCTCCTCCAGGGTTACATTAGGTCTCTGTGCTGCCTCTCTGATTAATGCCCTCCTTGCCCAATCCGTGAGTTTTGGTGTGAGGCCGTCTCTTGACAGGTTTGCTGTTGTGCCATGTTCTTTCCATTTGGTTATGATAGATTTGATGGTGTTCCTAGGGATCAAAGATTTGGATATTTTTTTTTTTTTTTTTTTATAACCTAACCTTGACTTGTACTTCTCAACAACATTGTCCCTTGCTTGTTTGGAGAGTTCCTTGGTCTTCATGGCAGTGTTTGGTTAGTGGTGCCTCTTGCTTAGGTGTTCCAGCCTCTGGGGCCTTTCAAAAAGGTGTGTATATGCAATGACAGATTATGTGACACTTAGATTGCACACAGGTGGACATCATTTCACAAAATGTGAGACTTCTGAAGGTAATTGGTTGCACCAGAGTTTTTTATGGGCTTCATAACAAAGGGAGTGAATACATACGCACATGCCAATTATCAGTTTTTTTTATTTCTGAAAAAGAGTTTTATGGATATTGTTTTTCTAATTTTACTTCACCAACTTAGACTATTGTGTTCTGATCCATCACATATAATTCATAAAAAAAAAAAAAAAAAAAAAAAAAAAAACAGATCTTTTTTGCAAGGCCCTGTATCCTTGTCATACCGGATGGTCGCTGGAATGGGCAACCAGCTTATCATCCCAAACATTTTTCGGTGGATTAGACAGATTATTCAAGCCTATGGTCCTAAGGATCAGGGCTCACCTTTCCAGATAGGCACACCTTACTAGCTCTGCAAGTGCTTTTAGGGCTTTTTTAGCATCAAGGTACTATTTCCCAGATCTGCAAGGACACTACTTGGTCTTCTGTTCAAATGTTCTCCAAGTTCTGCCAGGTGGATATTCAGGCCTCTTCTGATGCCGGCTTTGGTCATTCAGGCGGCTCTTGAACTGCCGGTAGTCCCCAGTTCTGTTTTTTGTGGGACTTTTAGGCGTTTTGTTGTCCATCCCTCGGTTGGATTGCTGTTGAATGTCTCAACAGCCTCTGGATACTTGTGTCCATCAATGAAAGGGTTTTGATTGGATATCCAGTTTTATTACAGATAATTGACAGTTATTAACAGTGAAAAACAGAGACTTTATCACAGGGGCCAGTACACCCCCTTACATACAGAGCAATTTCACCATGAGTAGGAAAAGCAGGGGCGGAAGTAAGCCTACAATTTAGGGCATGTAGCGCAAAAGTGCGTTTTCTTTAGTTTTTTTAAATATACCCATTTATGTAACTTTGGAAAGGAATCAAAAGGTCCTGTGAAAAATACAATAACTCAGATACTGAAAAGGCACCACAGGGTTCCTGAACAGTTTCTTGAAACATTTTAGGCTGTGTTAGGTCTACTTTAAGCCATTTAGCGCAACATCCAGAGACACATTCACTTTATGTTAGCAATACAGGGTAATCCCAACCATCCCGGATTCCATGGGACCGTCCCGCGATTTGAAGCAAGTCTCGGGGTCCCGCTGATCTGGGCTGGAGTCCCGGAACACAGGGCTGGGCTCCACTCCATAGTGTTATCCTCAATGGGTGCAATATGTGTTCTCACACACAGCACCAAGGATTCTTGGGAGAAGATCTGGCCAGCAATCTCTGCTCCCCCCTTCCTCAATGCAGTCACGGGTTGTTAGGACCGCCAGCATCCTAGCAACTGTTAAAATTTGCAGGCCACCTGTCAGCTCCACCCCCGTCTTTGGCTCCCGATCCCACCCCTCAGGTACCCCATGCCAGCTCTCAGCGGTCCCCGTCGCACCTCTCAGCGGTCCCCATGCTGGCTCTCAGCAGCCCTGATTCTGCCTGTCAGCTCTCGTGAAAGGTAAAAAGAGGAACTGAGCCGTTTTCTCTTACAGAAGTGCTCTACCTGCTTCTGTGTGTTTGCGCCAGAGCTGGGGTGGGCATTAGTAAGAGAGAAAGGGAAATTGGTGAAAGAGCTGGGGGGGCCCGGCCCTATTAGTGAGAGCTGGGGGGGGGGCCCGGCCCCATTAGTGAGAGCCGGGGGGGGGCCCGGCCCCATTAGTGAGAGCCGGGGGGGGGGGGGGCCCGGCCCCATTAGTGAGAGCCGGGGGGGGGCCCCGGCCCCATTAGTGAGAGCCGGGGGGGGGGCCCCGGCCCCATTAGTGAGAGCCGGGGGGGGGGCCCCGGCCCCATTAGTGAGAGCCGGGGGGGGGGGGCCCCGGCCCCATTAGTGAGAGCCGGGGGGGGGGGGCCCCGGCCCCATTAGTGAGAGCCGGGGGGGGGGGCCCCGGCCCCATTAGTGAGAGCTGGGGGGGGGGCCCCATTAGTGAGAGCTGGGGGGGGGCCCCCCCCATTAGTGAGAGCTGGAGGGGGCCCCCCCCATTAGTGAGAGCTGGAGGGGGCCCCCCCCATTAGTGAGAGCTGGAGGGGGCCCCCCCCATTAGTGAGAGCTGGAGGGGGCCCCCCCCATTAGTGAGAGCTGGAGGGGGCCCCCCCCATTAGTGAGAGCTGGAGGGGGCCCCCCCCATTAGTGAGAGCTGGAGGGGGCCCCCCCCATTAGTGAGAGCTGGAGGGGGCCCCCCCCATTAGTGAGAGCTGGAGGGGGCCCCCCCCATTAGTGAGAGCTGGAGGGGGCCCCCCCCATTAGTGAGAGCTGGAGGGGGCCCCCCCCATTAGTGAGAGCTGGAGGGGGCCCCCCCCATTAGTGAGAGCTGGAGGGGGCCCCCCCCATTAGTGAGAGCTGGAGGGGGCCCCCCCCATTAGTGAGAGCTGGAGGGGGCCCCCCCCATTAGTGAGAGCTGGAGGGGGCCCCCCCCATTAGTGAGAGCTGGAGGGGGCCCCCCCCATTAGTGAGAGCTGGAGGGGGCCCCCCCCATTAGTGAGAGCTGGAGGGGGCCCCCCCCATTAGTGAGAGCTGGAGGGGGCCCCCCCCATTAGTGAGAGCTGGAGGGGGCCCCCCCCATTAGTGAGAGCTGGAGGGGGCCCCCCCCATTAGTGAGAGCTGGAGGGGGCCCCCCCCCATTAGTGAGAGCTGGAGGGGGCCCCCCCCCATTAGTGAGAGCTGGAGGGGGCCCCCCCCATTAGTGAGAGCTGGAGGGGGCCCCCCCCATTAGTGAGAGCTGGAGGGGGCCCCCCCATTAGTGAGAGCTGGAGGGGGCCCCCCCCATTAGTGAGAGCTGGAGGGGGCCCCCCCATTAGTGAGAGCTGGAGGGGGCCCCCCCATTAGTGAGAGCTGGAGGGGGCCCCCCCATTAGTGAGAGCTGGAGGGGGCCCCCCCATTAGTGAGAGCTGGAGGGGGCCCCCCCATTAGTGAGAGCTGGAGGGGGCCCCCCCATTAGTGAGAGCTGGAGGGGGCCCCCCCATTAGTGAGAGCTGGAGGGGGCCCCCCCCATTAGTGAGAGCTGGAGGGGGCCCCCCCCCATTAGTGAGAGCTGGAGGGGGCCCCCCCCCATTAGTGAGAGCTGGAGGGGGCCCCCCCCCCATTAGTGAGAGCTGGAGGGGGCCCCCCCCCATTAGTGAGAGCTGGAGGGGGCCCCCCCCCCATTAGTGAGAGCTGGAGGGGCCCCCCCCCCCATTAGTGAGAGCTGGAGGGGGCCCCCCCCCCCATTAGTGAGAGCTGGAGGGGGCCCCCCCCCATTAGTGAGAGCTGGAGGGGGCCCCCCCCCCCATTAGTGAGAGCTGGAGGGGGCGCCCCCCCCCCATTAGTGAGAGCTGGAGGGGGCCCCCCCCCATTAGTGAGAGCTGGAGGGGGCCCCCCCCCATTAGTGAGAGCTGGAGGGGCCCCCCCCATTAGTGAGAGCGCCGGGTTCTATTTAACCATACCCCTTAAGCGACTTTGGCCACACCCACATTTTGCCAGTACGCGCGCCACAGCTCACTTACTTCCTTTAATTGTCCCTCATTCTGAAGTTCAGAAGTTGGGAGTTATGGGTAATCACCCCTCTTTGATGCCTTTATACACGGGCACCAAAAGTTCATAAATGCACTTTATAGTTTGTTATTGTAAAGAGAAATACAATTTAAGCACTCAAGCAAGGACCTTAGCTTACTATAATCTGCATAATTACAATTATCACAATTCCGAGCTCCACTTCTTTTGGCTTCTGTAATGAGAAAGCTCTTTGTCCTCACCAGTGCAGCTGTGATTTGCATTGAGGCATTCTCCAATTTTAAACACACCATCTTTATGCATGAGTCACGTTTTAAATATTTTGCTATATTTTCTCTGTGCATTCATAGACACACATAGCTCAGAGGCAAACAGGAGACCACGCGACTGTGCGTCAATGGCATTACACTATTGTTATTTGTTTCCTAGAAAAAGCTCAGCCTATTCCCAAGTGTCTAACGAGATTAATGTGTACACGTTTGCAGAGGAAAATCATTCTACGACTGCTTTTAGAACAGGAGGACTTGTAAAACTCGCTACTTTACAACTGACATAGCATCTACTCTGTATGCAGTAAAGACTTAAGGGGGAAAAAAAAAAAAAAAAAAAAAAAAGGGAAGAGGAGGATGCATACATATGATACATCCACCTATGTTTTAGACCACATTCACATTGGGCCAATTTAACATGTCAAATCAGAGCCTATTGCCGGCAATGACACTGTCCAAATCGATTCAACGCTGACTTTGCGGCGCTGCACCAATTCCAAAAAGTAGTTCCTCCACTACTTTTGGCAACTTCGGGTGCGATTTCAATAGACATCTGTGCATGAACCCGCACAGATGTCTGTCATGTCTCCCCCAAACTCACAGTGAAATGCGGGGTTTGAAATCGTGCAAGTTCAGCTTAACTTGCATGATTTCAAATTTGCCCTCAGTGTGAACCCAGGTTCACACTGACAGTGGGAATGAAATCGTGCCAGTTCAGCTGAACTGGCACGATTTCATTCCCGCATGTCAGTCCCGACTTCAGGGGCGATTTCAGAGAGACTTCTGTGCAGGTTGCTGCACAGATGTCAATGGAAATCGCACCCCAAAGTCATCAAAAGTAGTACAGAAACTTTTAGGAATTGGTGCGGTGTCGCACTGATTCGGACAGTGCCATTCCGCAATTGCCGCCGATTTGGCATGCTGTTTGAAATGTCAAATCGCTCCAATGTGAACCAGGGCTAAATGTAATTTTTCTGCTATTTTTTTTTTTTAAACATTTTATTGCGTTGGTCAGGTGTGTTGACATCCCATCATTAACCACCAATAAATGTGCACTGAGAGGATAAGACTGAATTTTCTTTTTTTGGACAAATGTCAGCGTACCACATATACCTTATTTGAACTAGCACAATAGAAGTTACTGGCAAACTTATGCACAGCTTTAACATGTGTTAAGCGCACAGGTGTGAATGGGCCCTTAATCACATTTCTGCAACTATCAGCTTGAGCTCTGTAAATAGGACATTTATAAAAGACGAAATATAGCTTTATAAAAAAGGAGCAAAAAAGACAGAAAAGCATGAAAAGGCACTCAACCCTAAACATGCTGGCTGGATAGGAAACCCTTTAAATAAGTTATGGTCAACTTGGTAAATAGAGAGGGACACAACAGAATTTGAAGTTAAAATGAAATAATGTTTGCAGGAATGCATTTCTATAGGTGTGGTGCATTTAAAGACAGAAAAAAAAAAAATTGTGCTTTTTCTACACGTTGCAATTGCAGCGTGTTGAGATGCACTGCAGCATGTCACAACATTACTCAAACTGCCCCTAGCAGTAATTCCTTGTCCACCAAGTTACCATGACCGCACACTTGAGAATGCCCACCTACGAGGACAGGAAACAGGTAAATATATTTTGACAGCAGGGAGACTTCCTTGCCATCAGAATAAACTGAGCAGTGCTGAAGTCTATACCCGCAGTGCTGACTGGAGTGGCTAAAGTCCAACAGGGTGGTTGAACAGAAGTCAATCTGTACATCAACGTATGTTCAACGATAGTGGCCATAGATGGATCAAAATGTGGCTGGTCCCTGCTGAACTGGCCAAATTTTGATCATGCATGGCCAGATTTAGACATGACAAAGGAGCTCTCAGATCATAAGCACATGGTGTTAGCTCTTCCTACTTTATTTCAGATTAATTACAAAACACACATACCTCTCCTTATCCATAAAAAAGATACATCAGACAAAAAGAGGGCAAATAAGTTGTTCATTGTTGGGTCTACATACACTTTAAAGCGGGTTCCCCCTTGCACATACAGGAGTCGCACTGCTCTTTGTACATGGACCCACAGCCACTCCGGAACCCTGTGACGTGCCCTAGGAGGTCGCAGGGAGGGGGTGAACTTTCGCTGGGATCGCCTAAGCAATCACTCCACAAAAGGTGTTTTTTAGGCGATGTTCCACTTTAAGATCCTAGATCAGAAACTCTGTATAATTTGTGGCCGCACAAGAAGAAAGCCATGCACGTTTTCATACTATAAAATAAAGCAATATATTTACATAAAATACATAACACTTTGTTGGCTACTTCCATCCTGAACATATGCTTGATAAAATGCCCAGAGGAACAATGCTGAGAGACACGAGCATCTGCAAAGAAGCAGCACAATTTCAAGAGAGGACATATTATGCAGAGATTAGTACACCATTAGAGATAATTTAAAACTAGCAGCACAAACATCACATACACAGACAAAAGTGGGACACTGAAAGAAGTTCATATCTGAAGCATGCTAAGGGGAAACATATAATCCCTTTTCACTTGTTACAAAATGCCACAGATGGTACATCCAACTCAAGGCATGAAAATAAGAACATAGGATACAGGATGTCTCTTGTAAAGTAAATTAGAATAAATATTCTGACCATATCAATATAGTGGATACATTAGTAGCCCTTGCCTGTCTCTGTATGTCAACATATACAGCAGTTGGTCTTATGTATTGGTGTCATTAATTGCACCATTTTGTAAACTACCCGAATCTGCCACACGTGTTTGTGAAGGGCCATAGCGTCAGAAAAGGTTATGAGTTTACTGAATCCCCCGATTACCTCAAGGTTTTTCCCTTTAGTCGAGGATAGGACATTAAAAAAAAGGTACCGCATACAGCTACATATCAAAAAATTTGAATATTAAAAAAAGTTAATTTCTGTAATTAAAGTGGGGTTCCACCCAAAAAAACAAAAATACCTGAAAAAAAAAAAAAAAAAAAAAACACAAAAGACATTTGGATATTTTTTTTTTTACTTACCTCTAAATGCCTGTTGCTAGGTGGTCCCTCGTAGTCTGCCTCTTCCTTTGCCTGGGCTGGCTCCCTCCTGTCAATCATCTGGGACCCATTACAGGTCCCAGGTGATTGAGCAGCCAATCACGGCGCACGGCGCCGCTCACGCATTCGCAGTGGGTGCCAGGCTGTGAAGCCACAGCCTTACGCCCACAGTTGAAATGCCGACGAGCGGAGGGGGGGGGGACGAGCGGGGCTTCGATCCCCCGCATCCAATTAAAAGTCAGCAGTTGCAGTATTTGTAGCTGCTGACTTAATTTTTTTTTTTTTTTTTTTAATGGAGCCCCTGAGTGGAACTCCTCTTTAAAATTCAAAAAGTAAAACTGGAAAATGAAATCAGCAGGTCCATAAAGCTGGTCGGCAGAGGGAAGCATGAAGTGCTCCAGAATTTCCTAGTAGAGGGCTGTGCTGACTTGACTTGGACTTGATAAAACAAGGTGGACCAACACCAGCAGATGACATGGCTCCCCAAATCATCACTGACTGGAAACTTCACACTGGACCTCATGCAACTTGGCATTTGTGCCTCTCCACTCTTCCTCCAGATTCTGGAACCTTGATTTCCAAATGAAATGCAATATTTTCCACAGTTTGATGTTGGTCCACTGTTTTATCAAGTCCAAAGTCAGCGCAGCCCTCTACCAGGAAATTCTAGAGCACTTCATGCTTCCCTCTGCTGACCAGCTTTATGAAGATGCTGAATTTATTTTGCAGCAGAACTTGGCACCTACTCACACTGCCAAAAGTACCAATACCTGGTTTAATGATCATGGTTTCACTGTGCTTGATTGGCCAGCAAACTCGCCTGACCTAAACACTAGATCCAACAATGCAGATGAGCTAAAGGCCACTATCAAAGCACCCTGGGCTTCCATAACACCTCAGCAGTGCCACAGGCTGATCACCTCCATGCCACGCTGCATTGACGTATTGATTGATGCATTGATGACCAAGTATTGAGTGCATACTATACTGTACATGGACATACTTTTCAGTAAGCCAACATTTCTGTATTAAAAATCCTTTTTTTTTTTAATTGGTCTTATGTAGTATTCTAAATTTTCTGGAGATACTGAATTTTGGGTTTTCACTAGCTGTAAGCCAAAATTAAAATAAAGAAATGCTTAAAATATATATCACTCTGTGTGTATCGCATCTATATAAAATATGAGTTTCACTTTTTGAATTGAATAACTGAAATAAAAAACTTTTTGATTATGTTCTAATTTTATGAGATGCACCTGTATTTGGTGGTACAGCTGCAGCTCACCCTCTCCCTTAGCTGGGATTTCTGACTTGAGGAAGTTAACATGAAACTAATGTTTGCCCTGAACTGAAAGGCAAACATTTTTTTTTCTCATAGGCTCCTATGCCTGGTTCAAATCTGTGTGGTTTTTTTAGTGCTTTTTGCATGAATGCATTAGTCCATTTAACATGTTTTTTTTTTTTTTTTATGGTCACATCTATGCTTTTTTCAAGCATTGCATTTTTGGAAAGGGTCAGGGACTTTTTAAACACAACATAGTGTGCTTTGGTTCATTAGACTTCAATGGAGAAGCCACAGAAAAGCAAAACGCATGTGCAAAAAGCACTGCAGAAACAGATCAAAAGCAAACCGCATAGGTGTGAACCAGACCTTAAGGCCTGATTTACTCAAGAGTACACTTGGCACAAAGTATATATACACATAGATCATACCTGATGGGTCACTGTAGTAGCCAGTGCTAGTACAGCAATAGCTCTGATCCAACGTGTACTGCACAAAGAAAACATGGGGTCTCTTCATAAAATGCCTTGTATTTTATTAATTTTTTTTCAAATACCGGGTGTACTCTGACTGGTCAAGGCAGACATATTGATATGACTATCTCTCCTCTCCACCTTGTCTAATCAAAGAGCCCATTATATTCAATAACACCCCCCCCCCCCCCCCAAAAAAAAACAAAAAAAAAAAACACACAACACACATCTATGAGTGACAACAGTGCAAAGGTGTTTAGTGTGCACAGGGGATGCCACTTGTGCAGAACCCAGAAGATTGTGAGCATCACTGTAGTACTACCAACTAAGGATGAGCTCAGGTGTGTTCGCAAACAGCATGTGCAGAGCCCACCAGGAAGTCGGCAATGCACAGCGCTAATCACAGGCTGTGAGACATTGTCCCGACGCACGGCTGCACAGATTGGGAAATGTCTCACTGCCTGTGATTAGCGCTGTGCAGTGCCAACTTCCTGGCGGGCTCTGCACGTGCTGTTTGCGAACACGCCTGAGCTCATCCTTACTACCAACTAGTATAGTGATCTTCAACTGCCCTAGTGGCCCATCAGGTATGAAATATTTATATTTACATTGTGCCAAAATGGACTGATGTCAGTATAAATATATCATTCCTAGAATTCAGTTTGGCTTTAATGACATTTGGGGGTGGTAAAGATAGGTGGTTAAGACATATGTACTGCCTCTTAACCACCCCTACCCCACCTGTACACATGCTGCAATAGTTAGCGCTTCCTGCCAAATGCGACGGGAGATATCACTGAAAGTGACACTCTCAAATGAATGGACCATTCAAAAAAAAAAAAAAACCCCACCATGATTCAGGGGCAGTAGTATCCCAACTGCCTGTCAGCCTCACCTGTGTTGCTCTTGGAAAAGTGATCCACCAGAGATCACTCTTTAAAGAGCAATGCATGTCTAAATAAACCCTTAAAGGGCAGCCCTGACTAAATAACACCTTGACAAACAATGCATGGCACCCATCATGGGAACACAGGTGTGCCCTATATCTCAATGTTCAAGATGTTGCAAGAACAATAATCCCATGGCTCTCATTGGTTGGGTGCTGTTTAATAGTAACAGTGCTACAATAGCTGCCTGCTATTAAGGGAAGCCTGTCAAAAAACATGTAGCTTATTACTGACCTGTTTATGGAAAAAAAAAAAAAATTGCTGTTTTAATGTTATGCTAATCCAACGGCTTCGTTATTTTAATTGTGAGCCCTTGTTGCACACTTTTCCCCTCCTAGGTAAGGGACTCAAAGTACTGAAGCCATGGGATTAGCATTATAGCCAGGCAATCAGCATTCCAGATTAGGTCAGAAAAAGCAGCCTAAATGTTCACTTTGAAAAACAACCCCTAGCATTTCTGGCTATAGCCATTTTGAGTAGGAGCACTGCATTAAGTTATAGTACAGGCTTAGCATCTGCCTCCAGAATGAGCAGAGGCTTTTGCGGTCATATCAAATGAACTAAAGAATTTTCAAGCACTATTACGAAATTCAAATGCATGTTGTCAGAAGGTGCCCAAATACACACACGATGCCTGTCACATGGTCTGAATAACTGCAGTTGGATTTGAAGACAACCTATGAACATTACGTCATCTTGTTGATTGCTACTGTTCCCAGTACCAGCACCAAAGCTGTCTGCAACACACATCATGATGCAGTTTGATTTCCTGAAAGCTGTCACCTTGGGAATATCATGGCATATACGATGAACCACACAGCATCAACATGACATAGCACATAGCTCAAGACCTGTAGGGATAACGTGAGAGTATAAAGTTGTATGTTGCAGGGGTTTAATTCCCTTCCTGGCTTCATTACCCATAGGTGCTGGAATTATAGTAAGCATTCCAAGGACAGAAGCTCAGGCTTCTATGGTTGCATGCTTGTCTGAGATCAGGGTAACATCTCTGGAGCATGCATCTTCCAACACAATCATCAGTGGCAGCTCTCTTATTGTCAAGCTCACCAGCAGGTTACCGCTAAGAAATGCAGCAAATCAAACGGCAATACATATGGGAAGAACACCCAACCATCTCTTTTTTGTGAATATATTATATATAGCCTAGTAATATATGTAATCTAGAAGTTACCTTACTGCATCGTACACAATATAGTAGTAAAGCCCTGCAACACATCGAACCAACATGATATGCACCCTGAAACTATAAGGCTGTCATTGCTGATGTCACATTCTTTTATGATATATGCCTGACAGTTATGATCACCCCCTGACTTCAGTACTTTGAGTTTCTAACCCTGAACAAGCATGCAGTTCATGACTGCTGACTTTCTCAATATGAGGACTTGTCCTGGGTTAATGAATGATGGAAGCCTGAAAGCCAACATAGCTAGCACTTTCAGGAGGTCAGCAATGGCAGCCCCCTGCTTTTTTTCTAGGAAAGGATTCCTAGGAAAGTCTACAGTTCAATAATACTGGTATTGCCTCCAGGAAGCACCAAAAGCCATTAAACTGCAGTGTAAAAAAACAAAAAAAAATTCTGAACATACCCCTCCTCTTCACTCCTTTACCTGTAGAAAACTGAAACATTTTTTTCTTTCTCCTTAGAGTGATCGTTCCATTAAGATCATGGGTATCTTCAGTAACTATGAAAATTCCTCGAAATTCTGGAATCATCACGACGGACCAGAAAATTGATAGATTTCACAAAGGCAGACCTTCTTTGAAGAGCTAGCTATGTTGAGTCACTGGTGTTATGAAAAAGAGTCCATTTATTGATGAAAATATTTAAGTTAGTCAACATGCAGCTTAAATGGTGTCCAGTCTAATTATAATTTTTTTCTTTTTTTTTTTTTTTTTTTTTTTTAAATAAGCAATATGATTTTCAAACTACAAGCTGCATCTCCTACAAGTTACTATGAAGATAGCAAACATTGAGAACAACCAAACAAGCTCTGATAATGTTAGCTTTACATCATCAGGTGGGTAGGGTAAAGTCGTTTAGTGCTAAATGAATACACCTGGGTTCCAACAAACAGACATAGTAAAGCTGGGATAGACTTCCTTGACAACCAAATTTAAAAAGAAGTTCCACTTTTGTTTCTAAATTTTGCAAAAAGTATACTATAGCTTTGGAATGGAAGATCCCATTTTGCAATTATAATTTGGAAGCAAATGTAGTGTCCTTCAACCATTCTCCTTGATGTTTTTTTTTCTCTTTTTTAACAGGATGCAGATCTGTACTACAGGACTGTGTGGGCTCAAAAAAAAACAAATGTTAGTATCTCTATTATGTTACTAAAGTTGCTAGCAATTAATTGCTAAAAGTAGTGATCAAGCCATTACATAATCACAAACTATTCTAAATGTGTGTGATTAATTGCTACTATAAGCTGTTTCTGTAGATTTCACCATAATGATCTATTTGTTTCATAGGTGTAGTGAATCTATTGGCAAAGAATTGGTAAACCAAAACTGCAGATATGCCCCTGGCCTTATCTGGTTGGCACCTTACTGTGTAGCTACACAACCTTTGGACATCTATATTCAAAAGGAGGAAGAGCACTTTGGGTGACCTATGAAAAGCAGTGCTCAAGTGAAACTGTTACTTATAACAACCACTCAGGCTGAATTAAAGATTCTTCTGCCATATGTGTTACCAACATTTTCATAGATCACCCCAGTTTTGAAATCTGTGACGTGATAATAATACTATAAGGTAAGGCAGGTGAAGAAAAGTAGACACCGGTCAGTGGTGATGAGAAATGTAGTTCACCAGCTCAGAGTGGGATAAGTGCCTTGCACTGTGGAATGCAATTTTAATTAACATTGGAATTCAGTTTTCATTGCCGATTAAAGTCAATTAAACTCCAGCTCAAACTTTTTTATTTTCTGGATGCCCATCTTTTGTCTAAAGCAAAGCCTTTGAGTGTAACTGTATGGCAGATAGAATTGTCAGAATTAAAGGTGCAACGTGCAGCCATAAACAATCCACAGTCCTACAAGGATTCTGTTCAAGGTCCTGCTGTATGGAGCTAGTGTGAATACTGTTTTGAATATGTTTGAATAAGGTGTTCCCTATACCAGTGGTTCTCAACCTGGGTTATGCAAAAAAAATGGCGGAACAAGGCAGTGTGGGATATGTGGTTTAGTCAGCACCAGGTACCACCATTTAGGGGTGTCCACGCCCTGAATGAAATAAAAATGTTGTGTGACTAAACATTGTGTTGCTTGATCGCTAAGCGACACTAGACAGTAGCAAAAAAGGCCTCGGTGGGCAGGAGCAGAAGGGGCAGAGTGATTTGACCTCACCCTCCTCCAGCTTAAGTTCTGTCCATTAACAGTCACAGGATGCTGCCACATCACACACACTACAGGTGCCCATCTTTTCTCTTGAGTCTATGCTGCAGCATGTCAACATGCTGGCGACATTAAGGGTCGGTTCACACTACAACGACTTGGGATCCGACTTGTCAGCCCTCAAGTCGCCCCAAGTCGCTTGACTTTGGGAAATGCATTATAGTCAATGGGAGCGTCTTAATGTACACTACTGAAGTCGCTCCGACTTCAAAAAAGGTTCCTGTACTACTTCAATCCAACTTCTTGGCGACCTGTACCCAAAAAATTCAATGGAAGTCGCCTCCAAGTCAGATCTCCATCTATATTGAAGCGACTTTACAGGAAAAGAAATTAGTTTACCCAGGCAAACCCCTCCCAGAGAGCTGATTATTCTGTGATTGGCCACAGCCAAAGTCGCCTGTCCTGGAGGTGACTTGAAGTCAGGCTGTAAGTTGCTTAAAGTCCCGTTGAAGTCGCCTTGCAAAGTCGCGCTGAAGTCGTGTTGCCCCTGTGTGAATCGGCACTTAGTACTGCACAGTGGCCCGACGTGCTGGGGGAGAGGAGCCTCACTGTGCCCAAGTGCCCACTCTTTCCATTGACACATCATTATGTGAGCACTGCATTGCCACATCTCCACCTGACCGTTGTAGAAAAGGTGAGGAGCCAAGAAAGACAGAATGTTCATGAATAACATTGCACTGTCAATCTGTGAGTCAAGGCAGTAAAATACCCTATTTTTCCATAGGTCCTCCACAGTTGGATAGGTCTATGAAACAACAAATCCATAAACATTTGTTGTCTAGGCAACTCAGAGGAAGGGGGTGTGCCCCTTCCTCTGAAACGCGTTAACCTGCCAGCATAGAGGGGTGTTATTGGAGTAAGCGTATCCTGCACTGTATGGCATCTTCTGGTTTACACGCTCTTACTTGTTGCACTTTTGTGAGCATCAATTTTTAACAGTTTTATATTTTCCAATAAATATTTGGTAATATGCTAAGCGTTTGCGTCTTCCTATCTGATTTTTGTAGAACAAACAACTTGCTATTACAAAAGGTAAAAGTTATGGAAATATCTGCCAAGAGATATAATTTATAGAAATGGGCTGCCCAGGAATATGCAACTGAAAACCATTCCTCATCACTTATTCCTGCTCTTTCAAATCCTATAACACCTAACATACTGTAATTCCTAAAGACCCATTCACACTAATGTGTTGTAGTAGCATGTGTTCTGCCACTCAAGGTAACCTAAAATGCATTGGGTTGTGATACCATGCATTCTGGATCAAAACCCAATACACTAATATAGTAGTGGACAACGTAACCGTACTGCAGCACACTACGACACACACACTTTTTTTTCATACATTACTGTATCAATAAACCCACTTTTTTTTTTTGGTGTCATCATTTGAAAAAGTATGGTCTCTGCCAGGCTTCATAACATTTTCATTGTGCATGTTTGAAATTTTAGATGAGCTGGATGTTGTTTTATCCGTAGTAGCAATGGGCATAGGTGTGGTATAAGTGGTTACTGTACCAGTACAGATAAAGGAAGATGGGCAGGTTGCTATACCAGTGGATGCAGAGTGAGATGAGGAACTGGGATGTACCTGAGAAGCTGATAATGATGGGGCCAACTGTGGTGGCCTAGGTTGTGAGTCTATATTGGGTTTAGATAGGGAGGTTGATCTTGGAAATGGATTGATCGTACTATTTTTCTTCTTATGGGGTTTTCTGTCTCTGGAGTGTTCGTGGCGGTCCCTGATGTGTCGTAGATATCGGGCGATTCATAAGTGGTGGAATGCGATTTCCACATGTGCGTTTCCATGAGAAAATTCTATTTTGACTATAATCCTCCAGGTCTCTGTGAAATTTAGCTAATTTGCTTTTAGTGAGGAGGTCCTCTCTTCTTTTTATCTTTTTTGAGGATGGTAGATTACCAAAAGACAGGAAGTTGGGAGGTTAATTCTGAAATTTGGGTGAGGAGGATCTGTATCTGGTTTACTAGTTGCTCATATCTGATGTGCCTTTGTGTGGCAATAATTTGAATCCACTTGCTAGTACAGAATTCGGAGATTGAAGACCATTCTTTTTGTATTGGTAAATCTAAAAAAGAACAGGACTTCAGGATTCTAATGCTGCGTACACACGAGCGGACTTTACGGCAGACTTTGTCCGGCGGACCGGAGTCCGTCGGACAATTCGATCGTGTGTGGGCTCCAGCGGACTTTTTTTCCCCAAAAGTTCGACGGACCTAGAAATGAAACATGTTTCAAATCTTTCCGACGGACTTGAGTCCGATCAAAAAGTCCGCTCGTCTGTATGCTAGTCCGACTGACAAAAACCGACGCTAGGGCAGCTATTGGCTACTGGCTATGAACTTCCTTGTTTTAGTCCGGTCGTACGTCATCACGTACGAATCCTTCAGACTTTGGTTGATCGTGTGTAGGCAAGTCCGTTCATTCGGAAAGTCCGTCGTAAAGTCAGTCGAAAAGTCCGCCGGACAAAGTCTGCCATAAAGTCCGTCGAAAAGTCCGCCGGACAAAGTCTGCCATAAAGTCCGTCGAAAAGTCCGCCGGACAAAGTCTGCCATAAAGTCCGCTCGTATGTACACGGCATAAGTCCCCTGGGGGTACTATGGACAGATAAATATTTATGAAGAAAAAACTCGGCCTACCACTGTTGGTTTGTTTCTGAAACAAGTGGCATAAGTCACCATACTGCGGGTGAGTGAATAAAGGAAGGGGTTTAAAAAAGTTATACGGGAAGATGGCAAGAAGTTCATTGACTGCTAAAGAGAAATATACTGGATTTTCTCTTTGGACATACTAGAACCTGGAGGGTTTCCTTTTTCCCCTCACAATGACTATGTAACATACTCATATCATATAGAGCTGCCCATATCCATTAATGCTTATCATTTTATTCCACATGTCCCATAGTGGACAATAATATCCCATGCGTTTTTGAGATATATGTGTATGTATGCGTACAGGTTTTCTGCCCATGTGCGATTGTCTGTGTACAGTTGGTTACGCATGTGCATATAAATTACACATATATAAGGCCAGTATGGTGGCCTGAATTTATGAGAGGAGTCCGGGGGGTATTTAAGTAGCCCACTCATCTTTGCCTTTGTCGGTTCCTGTGCGCAATTTGTTACGTCACTAGGCCGACTCGTTACTGCACTAAGCCGATTCGTTAAGTCTTCGTATGCAGCCTTATTTAGCCTCGTGCAAAACCACAAACTCGTGGCGCAGTTTGTGAGCACAAACACCGAGCCATCTTTCATCGGTTGCATTCGTACATTCTTGTACCTTGTTACACGCCACATTTAGTCGGCCCATTTTTACTTAAAAGACACTGTCTATCATTTCAGTTATTTTAGTTCGCATTACCCTCAGGTCCGAATCTAGTTGCATCAGCGATTCACCGATTCGACCCAGCTAGTTTTTTCATCTGATTTCATGCCATGCTCCACAGTCCGGTTCGTTGTCAGTCACAATAGCGGCACACCGAATCGTGCCTCTGTCATGGAAAATCATTTCATTTGTTACATTTCGCATACCCTTCACTCTGATTCGAATCCAGTCGCATCTGCAATGCACCGATTCGTACCGGCTCGTGCTAGTCATTTCATTCCATGCTTCACAGTCTGGTTCGTTGTCAGTTGCAATCGCGGCACACTGATTCGTGCCACTATCATGGCAAACATTTCATTTGTTACATTTCGCATACCCTTCACTCTGATTTGAATTCAGTCGCATCTGCGACGGACTAATTTACGTCAACTCGTGTTAGCCATTATTTCCTGTTCCATAGATAGGCTCGCTGTCATTCGCTATCATGACACACTGATTCGTGCCTCTGTCATGGCAATCATTTCGCTCATTTCATTTCATATACCCCACACGCCCATCCAAGTCCAGTCGCTTTAGCAGAATCCGATTCGTGTCGGCTTCATTTTGCTGATTTCATCCCATATTCCACAGTTCGGTTCACGGCCAGTCACAGTTAAGGCACCCCGATTCGTGTCACCATTAATTCAATCGTTCAGCTGTATTATTTTGTATGTTGTCTGTAATATTCTCCTTAGGTTCGGCAGTCGCTTTGTGACAGGTCATTCGTGCATTTTTGGTTTCTGTTATCCCGTCATAGATATACTGTTGTTCGTCGTCGGTCACCTCAGCGATGCAACGGTTCACTTTTAAATTCAGATCATGGTTTGATTGTCACGTCATTGACGGACACCCCTCAGTACAGTTCACCCTACGGCCCAGTTCGAATCCAGTCGCAACAAGGCACATGGGCCCACATAGATCCAGACCAATTGTTCTCAAAACCGTTTTCCTTCATAGTCCATTCACGGTTTCAATTTGTTTGTTTAACCACTTGACAACTGGGCACTTAAACCCCCTTCCTAACAAGACCAATTTTCAGCTTTTGGCGCTCTCACATTTTGAATGACAATTACTTAGTCATGCAACACTTTACCCATATGAAATTTTTGTCCTTTTTTTCACACAAATAGAGTTTTCTTTTGGTGGTATTTAATCACCGCTGTGTTTTTTATTTTTTGCCATATAAATAAAAAAAGACTGAAAATTCGGTAAAAAAAAAAAATCTTTGTTTCTGTTAAAATTTATTGCAGAGTATTGGCAGAGTATTGGCAGAGTATTGGCAGAGTGTTGCAGGTTATTGCAGACTATTGCAGGATATTGCAGAGTGTTGGCAGAGTATTGCACAGTATTGCAGAGTATTGGCAGAGTATTGCAAAGTATTGCAGAGTATTGGCAGAGTATTACACATTATTGCAGAGTATTGCACATTATTGCAGAGCATTGGCAGAGTATTGCACATTATTGCAGAGTATTGCACATTATTGCAGAGTATTGCACAGTATGGGCACAGAGCAGCGCTGTGGGCACTACAGATCCAGCCCACAGTGCTGCTAAAAACTATCTCTCCCCCTCTCCCCTCGCACTGTACAGATCGGTACAGAGAGGGGAGGGAGGAACCGGCGTCATGACATGAATAAGCCAATCGCGCTGTAGCCGTCTTTCGGCTATGGCCCGGTCGGCAAGTGGTTAACCATCGTCCCCCCCCCCGATAAGGTTCCCATTGCAGTCGCTATAAATGCATCCCAAAGTCACATGATCCGGCCACTCATTCAACTCCTAATCACATGAAATTAAGCCACTCACTATTGTCCATCTGTCATTTCTCCTCTAGGTCAGTGGAGTTCAGGTAGTCCCATCCTGCACCAGGTTTGACATCATTCCCCAGGAAAAAAAAAAAAAATTATATATATATACAGACAAGACACAAAAAAAAAATTGACTCATGTCACCCCCACTACAGGTTCCGGTCGAGCTTTCGACCTCAAAGACCAGGACTTCGCAACTAGGGCACAAGTCAGCCAGAGCCATGTCACCCTCTCCGGTTTCAGAGAGCAGCAGCGCGCAGTCCCTCAGGGGATGGACCATCCCCCAGTTAACAGCGGAGCTAAGGTGCAGGGTCGTGCCCTTCCACGCTACAGCCAGGAAAGTCGAGCTCTTCAGGCTCCTCTTCCCGTCCCAGCGACAGATGGGCCCAGCACCCAGCACCCAGCAGGCGTCTCTTCAGTCAATATCCTCGGCCATTTCTCAGCTTCACACCATGGTGTCGTCATTTGTCCACCGCAGTCACTGACGTTCAAGCCAGAGTGACAGTCTTGGAGGGACGCTCGGCCGTGGCCATCCCTGACTCGGTCGCAGTCCTGGTCCCGACACCCCCCCTGCAGGTACGACAGGGAAGAGTTTCACTATCTTCCCAACCCACTTGGTACCAGCCAGCACCAAGAAGGACATTTTGGACGGCAAGGATGTCAACCTTGCTTCCCTCCTCATTTCGGTTCACGATCTGGCAGAGAATAAATCTTATGCCTGGGGGGACGTATCAGTGGTCCTCAAGGCCAAAGACCCCAGGCTCAACCGCAAATTAACTATTGCAGAGTTTGCGTTGACCTTTGGGATGGTGAGGGATGTCCAGTGTTCAGCCAGCTCCAGCAGGAGGAGTTGGACTTATATCTCCACACCGTGGTGGACCTGGGCTATAAATATGGGGGTTTCTCACTTTATGATTACCACCGTTCATTCTCAGCCAAAGCAGCAGCCAGGCTCACACAGTTCCAAGCAGGCACGGATTGGAGCCTAATGGACACAGAGTTGTTCTGCTGCCACTTTGCTGGTCTAGGCTCACCACTCTGCGCTATCTACCAGTCCTCCACCCACACCGCTACCTGGTGCGCCAACATAGCAGTTAGACGCCCTCTCGATCTTCCCTCCACCTCCGTTACAGCTCAGGTCTTGTCAGCCCCAGTTCAGACGCCCCAGGTGGACAAGTTTGGACGTCCCGTTCTGTCAGTAGGGGGAGCATCCATCTGTAATAACTTTAATTTTGGATTGTTCAACTACAGCCAATGCTGGCTGCTCCATATCTGTATCATATGTCATAGAGCACATCCTAAAGCCCTATGCCAGATCAAGCAGCAGAAAACGTCCTGACTAGGCTGAGTAGAAGTCCTATGGCTGAGGTTTTACCTCACCTCACACCTCACTCCCTCATTAACCACCTTCTTTATTCAAGGATTTACAGCAGGATTCCATATCGGCCTCATCACACTGCCCCACTTGACTTATGAGTGCAGGAACACGACACACATGCCATAGACCAGCTGTTACAGGTGTCAGGGTTGTGCTCAGCCCTTCCTTTCTCTGGGCTGGTCGCTCAACTGTCAGCTAATTGCCAGCTCCTATCTCTCCACAGTAACTCACCTGTTGATGATATCCTGCTCGTCAGTCCTGCCTACTTAAGCCGTCCAGTCCAGATGATCCCTGCCTTCGCCTTGGTCACATCTCTAGAGACGCTCTCCAGTGTTCCTGTTAAAGATTTGCTTGGCTGACATTCCTTCTGGCTCCAGACCCTGCTTGCTGTTCTATGCTGTTCTCTGGCTCCCTGACGTTTTGGCTTACTGACTATCTGTTCCGGTTCCTGAACTCTGGCTATTTTTTGACTACGTTTACTCTGTTTACCTTGTTTTATTATTATTAAACAAGTGTGATTTAACTGTAATTCTGTCTCAGTCTGATTCGTGGTTTCTGACAACAGGCCCCCTTTCAACATCTGGAGAGTTAGCCCTATTGGGCTTGTCAAGGGCAAGTTTTCGAATAAAATTTGCTTGGTGTACAACCTGTCTGTGCCTCATTCTTCCCACATCCGAGTTTGAATTCCCTAATTCCTTCAGAGGAATTCTCCCTGAAATATGCTTCAGTAGACATGGCGATTCAGGCCATTATCAAAGTAGGCACAGGCGCTTGGCTCTCTAAAGCCGACATATCAGACTCATTTAAGCTTATACCCATCCAACCGCCCCTCTGGTGCTGGCGTGGTATTGAATGGAAAGTAATCTTTCCATGCTGCCCCCCTGCAAAGTGCTGCCCTAGGCCTGGGCCTTGTCAGCCTAGGCCAGGATACAGCGTTGATGGGAGGAGTCCACGGGGTATTTAAGCAGCCCACTCATCTGTGGTCTTTGTCGGTTCCTGTGAGCGATACCCTCCCTCCCATCCCCTTTTTCAGGGCATTTCTCAAATTAATTTCTCTCCACAAACATCTATTACTTATCTTGGGTATGCACTCTTTTTTTGTATACCAACCAGCAGACCAGGGCACACTTCAGGTCCATTTCATGTTGTAAGTCTTATGGCGTGTTTATGTGGTTTACATCCATCCCGGTTGAAGGGCTTCGACCATAAATATATATATATATATATATATATATATATATATATATATATATACATAATTTTATATTGCCTTTTTATATGGTTCCCTTTCACAGTACTTTTAATGATTCCCTTCCTCATCATATCTACTCAATATAATATACATAGATCCATTGATGTATATTGTTCACCATTTTAGTGTTTATTGTTGATGTATACATACACAGCGAGTGACATGTCATCAAGCTGCTATGCTCCATCTGCATGCAGCAATATTAGCTAATTGCATTGCGCATCACTCTTGCTGTTTTAGCATCATCTCTTTGCATCAGTTTGCCCTGTATGTTAGTCTTCTGGTTTGTCTTTTTCCTTTTTGTGACCCAGTACGCTGTTTTTTTATTCATTGTGTCATTTTATAAGCTTAGTGCTTCCCTTTGTCCTGCTCATGTCCGCCCATAGTCCTGCCCAAAGCCTGCCCACAGACCATAAGAAGCCCTGCTTCTAGTAATCTTTAGTCATTGCTTGAAGAAGGAACTAATCAGCTGTTCCGAAACGTGTCGCATGTTGATGACATCACTTCTGGCTTGCTGTCCACGCTGGTTGCTGATCCCTTCCTGCTGACGTCACTTTCTGGATTCAGTTTCCATGCTGTCTCAGACAGCCTAGCTGTCTTCCCAGTATCCAGGAGAGTTGTGGCTTCCATCCGTCAGCCACTTCAGAATATGCTGCCATAGAATCACTGCGGATATCACTGAGACTCCTTGGGACTACCAGAATGCCGGACCACCTGCCATATTACTAATATGATGTGCTTCTACCCATCCACCCTTTTGTAAGTGTTTTTAACCCTTTTGGGAAATATAAAGTTTTACTTCTGCACTTTGAGGCGCCTTTTTTCTTTTCATTTTTCTTTTAATGTATATGAATGCAGTATCAACAACCAATAAAATATTTTAAATGCGTATATAATGAGTGAAGGTGTAAGCTGATATAACTATAGGTATGTCTGAATACATAAGGGATATTCACTAGCTCAGGATCAAATTTGATATCTGTGTAGGTACATGTCCCCGAAAGCAGTCAATGTGCGTTTGGGGACCCATACCTGCACGGCTGTCAAATTGGGGCCAGCAGCTGTGTGCATGTGTTCACCAATGGAACACCTGTGCATCCCGTGCAGACAAAGATGGTCCTTTGCACGGGTGGTAGGATAGGAACGCCCACATGAATGAGGCCTTTAAGTCTTTTTGAACTTGGATAAAGCCTCATGTTTCCTCAAACACAATGTACTGTATAAGTTTGATTTAGACAGTGTCCCAAATGCATTACAGCAAACCCATAATGATATTCATTCATTTCAACTACATTTTATCAATAAGCGCACAGAAAACATGCAAAAAGAGAACCACAATTTATCTTGATTGTTTGTATAAAGTAAATATAAGCGAAAGTACAATGATCTCCCAGCAGCCCTCTCACAAGTTCATGCTTCCCTGTGGCTCAGTCATTGTGATTAAGGAGTTTAATATGATCTCACTTCTACCTCATCATTCTTATTTATAGCATAGCACATTGTGGGCATGTGTTACTATCATTTACAAATCATCTGTGAATTCAGCTGCAAATGACGAATATACAACATAACACCTTCTACGAGTGTTTGTCTCTTATTATGTTCAGGGTCCTCTGATTCTTCCTGTATTGAATTGTATTGTAATTGTACTGTCTGCCCTACTGTTGTAAAGCGCTGCGCAAACTGTTGCCGCTATATAAATCCTGTATAATAATAATAATAATAATAATGTTCAAATCACAGGACACCAGAGACAATTATGCACTCCAACCCATTTTATATATGTATTTTATTATTCTACCAGCATTGCAGTCTATTATACTGTAATTCAACTGTTCTCTTATTTTCTTATGTAGTTCACAGAACACAATATCAAATTCTGTAAATTACTTTTGCATGTTTTTCCTGATTTTCCATTGCAGTGCTGTGTTACCGCATGTACATTAATGGGCCGTATGCTACAAATCCCGTGTGATGTATTAAGACAGCCTATTCAATTTGATTGTTTGAACTTACCACAAAGCACCCCAGACTGGACATGGTCCTTCTATTGTAACACACCACACCATAATGGACAGATGGTTCTTAAAGGATAGGTTCACCTTTTGGGAAAAAATAATAAATGCACATTTTCTTCCTGCAAATTTATTATTTTTTCCCTAAGGAGCCTGGAAAGCATTGCATCTGTAATTAGTAGATTAGGGGTGCAATGGCAGACTCCTGCAGACAAGCCCTGCAGCTTTCAGCCTGTACCTGCATACAGGCTTGTGAATGAACTACAAAGCCACTCATCAGCGACCTTGCGGTCCATTAGGAACTACAAGCTGTCAGCCGCAAAGGTTGATAGTACTTCAGTTCTAGTGCTAGAAACTGCGAATGAATGACACGTTCATGTGGGCGGAGCCCCACACAGGCGTGTTATTTTCAAATAGTGACAGCCAGCGCCAGGAGAAGTTCCTCGCTTGCTGTCACAGGGAGGTAGGGAGGAACATGTTACACGTTCCACCCTAAATACAGGTGGAACATGTAACATGTTCCAAAATGTGAACTTATCCTTTAATGTTGACTTATGGATGTAAGGGTTCATTCATACTTCCGTGCTTTAGTGTGGTGTGTTTTTAAAAAGTCTACTTTTCCAGAAAACAGACTTTAGAGATGAATAGTAAAGAATTCATCATTATGGCTGGATTCACACCTATGCACTTTTAGTGCTTTTTGCATTTTGCAGATTTGCACTACAGAACATGTTCCATAGGAAACCATTTTAAATGGACTGTAGTGCAAATCTGCAAAATGCAAAAAGCACCAAAAATGCATAGGTGTGAATCCAGCCTAATGCTGTCTACAAAAGTCCGACGGACGCCGATGGACCAAATCCGGCGGACAATTCGACCGTGTGTGGGCTTCATCAGACTTGCAGCGGACTTTTTCGGTCGAAAATCTGACGGACTTTAGATTTGGAACATGCTTCAAATCTTTCCGACGGACTCGAGTCCGGTCGAAAAATTCGCTCGTCTGTATGCTAGTCCGACGGACAAAAACCAACGCTAGGGCAGCTATTGGCTACTGGCTATCAACTTCCTTATTTTAGTCCGGTCGTACATCATCACGTACGAATCCGTCGGACTTTGGTGTGATCGTGTGTAGGCAAGTCCGGTCGTTAAAAAGTCAGTCGAAAGTCCGCCAAAAGTCCGTCGAAAGTCTGTCGGACAGGCTGTCGGACTTTTGTAGCTGAAAAGTCCAACCGTGTGTATGCGGCATTAGACTGAATTTCAGGTTTGGATATTTTTGCCTAGTTACATGGTCCAGCCTGGATCAGTGTAAGCATGCAAATTCCATACCTGGCCGATCACTGTGAAAGAAGAGAATCGCTGTAGTAGCTTTCCAGATCCCATGCATACAGCGGTCACTCACTCTGCACAGGCGCCATTCAGAGAATGCCTTGTATTTGTCTAAATGAATACAAGCTTTCTCTAAATTAAAGAGGTGGTGCTTGTGTTGTCACCGCCCAACCTCTCCACCTTGTCCAGACATTTATTGCATTCGCAGAGAGAATGCAAAACATTCTTTGACTGGTGCCACCGCTAAGCAAGCGGGTATCAGCCAGTTATGCAATATGCATACTTACATTGGTCATTGGCTAGATTGGTTTAGCTATGCAAAATTATCCATATCTGGAATTCAGCTTTACCAATTCCCGCCCGGCCTATAGCAACGCTTCCCCGATCACGGTAAACAGCCAATGAATTTGATCGGCTGTGTCAAAGTCACAGCTGATCACCTGTCATAACAGACTCGGCGGCGCGCTCCGTGCGCCCCGCCAGAGGCGTGCAGAGCAGGGATTGATGAAGGCGCGTGTCCCTTGGACACAGCCCTTACCCGATCAGGGTAAATAGCCAATGAAATTGGCTGTTTACCACGTGACCAGCTGTGTCCAATCACAGCCTGTCACAAATGTAAACACTGAGGAGCAGTTGCTATCTGATCTCTGCTCTCTCCTCACACACCGATCGTGTGAGGAGAGAGCAGAGATCAGTAAGTGAGCTGTCAGTGTATATTGTCTACCGTATACTGTGCACAACACGGCCCCCCCAATAAAGAGGACCTGTCACACAGCTCAGCCCATCAATCAGCCCATCTGTCAATCAGCCCAGCCAATCAATCAGCCTATCAGCCAATCAATCAATCAGCCCATCTGTCAATAAATCAATCAGCCCGTCTGTCAATCAATCAGCCCATCTGTCAATCAATTGTCACAGGCCCACCGCCATCGGTACCGCCATTGGTACCGCCACACAGGCTACCAGTACCGCCATCGGTACCACCGCCAGTTTCACCATCAGGCCCACCATCTATACCACCACACAGGCCCGCTACCAGTATCGCCATCGTTACCGCCACCAGTACCACCATCAGCCCAGCCATCGGCACTGCCACCCGTACCGACACCCCCTCCGTAGCGCCATCAGTAACGCCACCACCACCGTACCGCCACCTGTACTGCCATCGGTACCGCCACACAGGCCCGCCACTAATACCACATCGGTACCACCACTACCACCAGCAGTACCATTGCATAGGCACGCCAATAAGCACTACCATAATGTCGCAAAGGGTTTACACACCTGAGGAGGCACATGCCATTCTTACCATGTTGGATGATGAGAGCAGCGGGGAGCTCCCATCATCCGATTCTGGTTTGGAATACGAGCCAGTGGTGGATAGTGGATCAGAGTCTGAGTCCGAAGAGAAAACCGTCCCTCCCAAAAGAATGAGATCAGGACCAAGATCAGGACCAAGATCAAGACCAAGATCAGGAGATTTGCCCACCAGCAGCAGCGCCAGACCCCAGGAAGAGGAGCCCAGTACAAGTACTGGAATCACACGCCTAACCCGAAGAACCCAGTCCCAGTCCTACCTTCCCGATGCCCTGAAAGACCCCTTATGGTTGCCTGCCAACTCAGGATCCACTATCATCCTCCCTTTCACTGCACAGCCAGGTGTGCAGCCCGACACTACAAATTTTTCTCAATTTGATTATTTTTGTTTATTTTTCCCACAAGATTCGCTGCAGAATATGGTGGATCAAACTAATCTGTATGCATCCCAATTTATTGCTGCCAACCCCAATTCTTCCTACGCCCACATGTTCCAGTGGCGACGCCTAACACTGGACGAATTTAAATTGTTTTTGGGCCTTACTTTTAATATGGGGCTTACAAAAAAGAACGAAGTCCATGCATATTGGTCCACCAAACCCATCCACCACATGCCCATATATTCCGCTGTTATGTCCAGGACAAGATACGACATGATTATGCATTTTCTCCACTTCAATGACAATTCACAGTGCCCTCCCCGAGATCATCCCAACCACGACAAATTGTACAAGATACGCCCCCTAATCAATTCCTATTTCCCAGTGATTTAGAGACGTTTTTATCCCAGACCAAAAAATTTGTGTGGACGAGTCTCTCATACATTTCACTGGCCGACTGCACTTCAAGTAGTATATACCAAGCAAGAGAGCCAGGTATGGGGTGAAATTAAATAAATTATGCGATCTAGCCACTGGATATGTCTTCACATTCCGAATCTATGAAGGCAAAGACTCCCAGCTCCAGCCCCGTGATTGCCCCACATATATTGGAACCAGTGGGAAAATTATCTGGGAGCTGGCATACCCCCTGTTCGAAAAAGGATACCATATATATGTCGACAACCATTATACCAGCCTGCCCCTTTTTTGTCACCTTTACAGCAAAAAAACCCCGGCCTGCGGTACTTTAAAAAAAAAAATGGAAGGGATTCCCACAAAATCTGTTGACAAAAAAATTGCAAAACGGAGAGGAATGAGGAGGTGTTGGCCTCTGTGGAAAGATGTCCACATCCTCTCTACAATCCACAATGACACCCTGGTGGAGAGCCAAAGAAGACGCAGCCCCATTGTAAAGCCTGAATGTGTCCACGACTACAATATGTACATGGGGGGGTGGATTTAAACGATCAGATGCTACAGCCCTATTCATCAACCAGAAAGTCCCGTTATTGGTACAAGAAAGTTGCGTTTCACCTGTTTCACATGGCCCTTTTTAATTTGTTTCTCTGCTACCAAAAAGTTACTCAAAACCAACAAATCACCTACCTCAAGTATATTGAAGATATCGTCACTGCCCTCATTTACCAACAAGGTCCCGCCCCAGGAAGCATTCCCTCTGATAGTGCGAGTCGACTTCACGAGCAACACTTTCCCTATAACATCCCCCCCACAGAATCTGGAAGAAGACGCCAAAAGAAATGCCATGTATGCAGCAGAGGAGGAGTAAGAAGAGAGACCAGCTATTATTGTCCCCAATGTCCCTCTGTCAACCTGGCCTGTGTATCGGAGATTGCTTCAAAAATTATCATACATACATACATCCAATATTAGTTCCCCTTATTATTAACAGACTGCCATTTCCCCTTTTGCCTGCTACCATGTTACTACCTTCCATGTTAACTGGCTGACCCTAGCCTGTTTACCAACGATGTCTTTGCTTGCCGATTTAAACCACGTTTCTGACTTCCACATGCACCAACCTCAGCCTGTTTACCGACGATGCCTCTGCCTGCCGATTAAAAACCACGTTTCTGACTTCCACGTGCACCGACCTTGGCCTCTTAATTGACCATGTTTTTGCCTGCCACTTGAACTGATCTTTTGGCCAGCTACTTTAGTACACAGGGGTCTCACATATGTGAGGGGCTTCAGAATAGCGTTCTGAGTAGAGAAAACCAGTTTTTCGTATTCTGTGTTCCCAGAACAGGGAATGTCTGTAGTGACCCATGACATTATGGACCATGTTTCTTCCTGCTGCTTGGACCAATACTTTGGCTGTGTTGACCATATATCTGCCTGCTGCCTCTACTGACTTTGGACAGTATTTCTGCCATGACACCTCTGCCTGCTAGCTGGACCTGTGCTTTGGTTGTGCTTTGGCTGTGCTCTGGCTGTGCTCTGGCTGTGCTGACAGTATCTGTGCCTGTACGAACTATGGACAGTATTCCTGCCTACTGCCTGGATGATTGCTTTTGCTGTCGCTGACCTCATTCCTGCCTGCTGCCTGGACTGATGCTGTCCTCTGTGGACCACTGCACTTCTAAAACCACAGGTAATCTTTTGTTATTTGGTATGTACCTGGTATGTGTTAGAAATATGAAGGACCTTCAAAAATGTGATCGGTAGTTAGAAAATGAAATGTGCAATTTATGCTTGTAGAACGCCTGAAAGTGCTACTTCAATGTTGGGCCTCTGTATGTGGCCAGGCTGTGTAAAAGTCTCACACATGTGGTATCGCCATACTCAGGAGGAGTAGCTGAATGCATTTTGGGGTGTCATTTTTGCTATGTACAGGCTATGTGTTAGAAATATCTTATAAATGGACAACTTTGTGTAAAAAAAAAAATGCATTTTCATTTTTTTTCCACATTTTCCAAAACCTTCTGGAAAAAAATGAACTGTTCAAAAGACTCATTATGCCTCATAGATTATATGTTGGGGTGTGTGCTTTCCAAAATGGGGTCATTTTGTGGACAATTCCATTGTCCTGGTGCTCCAGGGCCTTCAAAAGTGTAATAGGTGGTTGAGAAAGGATATGTGCAATTTATGCTTGTAGTGCTACTTCAATGTTGGGCCTCTGTATGTGGCCAGGCTGTGTAAAAGTCTCACACATGTGGAATCGCCATATTCAGGAGGAGTAGCAGAATGTATTTTTGGGTGTAGTTGCAATTATGCATATGCTGTGTGAGAGAAATAACCTGTTAATATGACCAGTTTATGTAAAAAAAAAAATCTTAATTTTCCCTAGAATTGTGGGAAAAAATTACAACTTCAAAAAACTCACCATGCCTCTTAGTAAATACCTTGGACTGTCAAGAAATTAGATAGGCCTTCGGTACATCAGGTGTGATTAGATGTGATCAATTTTCAGTGATTGGCACCATAGTTTGTAGACTCTATAACTTTCACAAAGACCAAATAATATACACTAATTTGGGTTATTTTTACCAAAGATATGTAGCAGTATAAATTTTGGCACAAATTTATGAAGAAAAATGACTTATTTGCAAAATTTTACAATAGAAACTAAAAAAAAGTGTGTTTTCTTTTTTCAAAATTTTCGCAGTTTTTTCGCTTGAATCGCAAAGAATAAAAAAACAAGTGGTGATTAAATACCACCAAAAGAAAGCTCTATTTGTGAGAAGAAAATTATAAAAATTTTGTTTGGATACAGTGTAGCATGACTGAGTAATTGTCATTCAAAGTGTGAGAGCGCTGAAAGCTGAAAATTGGTCTGGGCGGGAAGGTGCATAAGTGCCTGGGATTGAAGTGGTTAAATATGAACATAAAAAACAGTGTGAATAAGCCCTGAAGCATGCATTTATATTCCTTAAAGTATATCTAAAGGCATTTTTTTTTGTATAGAGTATGGAATGGTTAAAATCCCTGTCATTTTGTTTTCCATTAACTTTTTATGCCAGGGAAAGTGGTTACCACTCACAAGGGCAGAGGTTTTATTCCCCCAGCAGGATCACAAACAGAATGAAAAAAAACTAAACAGAGATTTTTACAATTTTCTACGCGTCTAGGAGCAATCAAGGGGTTAACTGTTTGCCTAACAATGTGTAATGTGTGCTACTTTTACTTAAAAATCTGTCTGTTTGTTCTCCCTTCTTTTCATGGAGAAGAAAAAGGCAGATTGCTGTTCTCTGTACACAGAGTTCTGTGTGTTTGTATACACAAAACTCTGTGTGTGATTGGACACAGCTGATCAGCAAGTAATAGCTGAAATCTGCTGCTAAACTCGTGCTGTGTCCAATCACAGCAAGGGTTGTTTAAATGACAATTGCACGGTCATGCTACACTGTACCCAAACAAAATTTTTTATCATTTTGTTCCCACAAACAGAGCTTTCTTTTTGTGGTATTTGATCACCTCTGTGGTTTTTATTTTTTTGCTAAACAAATAAAAAAAGACAGAAAATTTGGGGAAAAAAAAAGTTTTTTTTCTTTTGTTTCTGTTAGAAAATTTTGTAAATAAGTACGTTTTCTCCTTCACTGATGGGTACTGATAAGACGACACTGACGGGCACTGATAAGGTGGCACCAATGAGGTGGCACTGATAGGCACTGACGATGGCCACTAATAGGCGGTACTGATGGGCACTGATAGGCGGTGTTCTATCAATATGTGCCCTCCGTCAAATAGTGCCTGACAATACTACCACCAAATTTGTCTTCAACCACTTGCTGCCCGCCCACCGTCATATGACGACGGGACGGTGCAGCTGTTATCCTGGGCCGCCGTCATATGACGTGACGGCCTTCCAGGCCCTCCAGGGTGCGCGCGCCTGCCGCGTGACTTGGGTCCCGGTGCGCATGCCCGGCGGCCACGATGTCCGCCGGGCACCCGTGATTGGCGGTAACTGAGCAGGACCGTGGATCTGTGTATGTAAACCCACAGATCCACGTCCTGTCAGAGGAGAGGAGACCGATGGTGTGTTCTCAGTACAGAGGAACACCGATCGGTCTCCTCCCCTTGTGAGTCCCCTCCCCCCACAGTTAGAATCACTCCTTAGGAACATAATCAACCCCTGCAGCGCCCCCTCCTGGTTAACCCCTTTATTGCCAGTCATATTTACACAGTAATCAATGCATTTTTATAGCACAGATCGCTGTATAAATGTGAATGGTCCCAAAAATGTGTCAAAAGTGTCCGATGTGTCCGCTGCAATGTCGCAGTCACGATAAAAATCGCAGATCGTCACCATTACTAGTAAAAAAAAATAAAAATAAAAATGCTATAAATCTATCCCCTTTTTTTGTAGACGTATAACTTTTGTGCAAACCAATAAATATACGCTTATTGCGATATTTTTTACCAAAAATATGTAGAAGAATACGTATCGGCCTAAACTGAGTTAAAAATTAAAAAAAATTTAAAAAAAACACAAATTAAAATAATAAATACACTTTTTAGTTTTCCATTCATCAATTCCTGAATTCTTGCCTCGGAGAGGATGACATGTGCAGTGTTTCAGTGACATATACAGTGGATATAAACATTTTTGACACACCCCTGTCAAAATGTAAGGTTTCTGTGATGTAAAAAAATGAGACAAAAATAAATAATTTCAGAACTTTTTCCATCTTTAATGTGACCTATAAATTGTACAACTTAGTTGAACAACAATATAACTCACACAGATGTCTCTGAAATCGCTCCCAAAGTCGGACTGACATGCTGGTTTGAAATCCTGCGCGTTCACCTGAGCTTGCACGATTTCATTTCAAACCCGTATCAGTGTGAACCTAGGCTTAATGCGATTGCTTAATTCTGAACACGGCTACATCCACAGTTTTAGGAGGGTGTGTACACTTATGCAACCACATTGGGATGGCGGTGGGGAGCAGAATGGAGAAGAATACTTTTGGCTGCCAGGAAGACAGCACTGGACCCCACAGATTGGTAAGTATATTTTTTGGTTTCACACTGGGCCAATTATCAGGGCTTAGGAATGAAATTGTTGGTTAAGGACATGGTGTGGTTGATACAATTCCATTACCCTCCCAACTTCTGCAAATAGCTCATCTGTCTTTAAAGGATAAGTTCACCTTTCGTAACATGTTGCATGTTACACCCATAATCAATGTAACATGTTATGAATGGACCGCCCCCCCGCAGGCCCCCCAATCTGACAGCTAGAGGGGATATTCTCTCCCCCGCTGTCACAATTTTAAAATCAAATTTTAAATGTGGTCGAGCAGGACTCCAGCCACCCATCTTTTCACAGTCCTCTGTGCATGGAAAACTACGAGGTCCGGTGTTCTATCACATTACCACTACCCATCAGATTGTATAATGAAGTGACGTTCCGACCAAAAAATACTTACTGGGCATGTACTATGCGTTCCAACATGCGTTCCACAGCGCTATGCATTCCAAACACATGATCTGACGGGTAGTGGTAATCTGATAGAACACCCATGCAGACATCTTACTACACCCAGCTACGTCTTGAATCTCAGAGTAATTTTAGCAATAAAGTGACCGTATATATAAATAAATATAGAATTCTAACATCTGTGATGTTGTTTTGATGTTGCATTTTGAAAGAAGCTGGACGCCAGCAGTAAGAAGGTGGCGGAGGCCATGTTGGTACACCCTGCACTGCTTAGCGTTAAACCTTTAGGGTGCTTTCACACCAAGGCGCCGGCGGTAAATTGCCGCTATTTTTAGCGCCGCTTTACTGTAATTTTAGCGTGGTTAAAACCACTAAAGGGGTGCTTTGCCGGCGGTTTGGCGGCGCTGCCCTATTGATTTCAATGGGCAGGGGCGCTTTAGGAGCGGTGTATACAGCGCTGCAAAGATGCTGCTAGCAGGAATTTTTTTACCGTCCTGCAAGCACAGGAGAGGCTCTTTACAGGCACTATGCAGGTGCTATTTTTAGCGCTGTAGCGCCTGTAAAGTGCCTCAGTGTGAAAGCAGTCTTAGGCTTTCAAAATTAAACATCCAAACAGCATCACAGATATCAATATACTATATTTATTTATTTTTATATGCTCACTTTATTGCTAAAATGACTCTGAAATTAAAGTGTAAATGTAGCTGGGTGTAGTAAGATGTCTGCATGGGTGTTCTTTCAGATTACTGCTATCCATCAAGATTATGAAGTGTTTGGAACGCATAGCGCCCTGGAACACATGTTGGAACGCATAGAGCATGCACAGCAAGTATTTTTTGGTTGGAACGTCACTTCCATTACATGATCTGACGGGTAGCGGTAATCTGATAGCACACCACCATCCTTTGTGGCTGTTGGCTTGTAGTTTTCCATGAACTACCAAGGCGCTGCGGAGTTCTGTGGTATTTCATTCTCTTTCTGTCAGATTGTATCTGCTTGCCCTTATGGGATGTATGGGCACACAGGTACACTGACAGGGTGCTGAATACCTGTGTGGCATCAGCAATCTGCTGATCACTGGTGCAATGCTCCAGGAACAAAAAATAAGCGTGAACTTATCCTTAAGGCTGGGTTCACACTTGAGAATGCAGAGGCTCACAGCAGGGGTCCGGTGCGTCTCCATTCACTGTCTCAGGTCCAAATTTGGGCCTGAATTCAAACCTGAAACGGACCAAAAGATGCACAGGGCTCCTGTGCAATTTGCACTGGAGCTGCTGCGGAGATGTGTGACCTGGCTCCAATTCGCACTGTTCTTCTGCATCCAATTTGCACTGGTGTGAACCCAGCCTTAAAACTTCACAAGAGAGATGACTGTAACAGTTTTGTCAGAGCTTCAATAGGTGGATTCATATGCACCTTACCGACACATACATGAATCTGTTGTAAGTTCTGCCATTTGTCACACTACCATGAGCCTCTCTACGACACTCTTTATGAATTCTAGGTTTGATTACTGACTGCAGTAAAATGGGATAATCTAGGTTCATGGGCTTATGGCATCTTATATCCTCTTTCAATATACTAATTATCACCCTTCCTATATTATGCAATATGCTTCCTATAGCCAATTATTGCAGCTACACAAGAATAATTCCACTTTAGAAGACTTTGTCATTTACATTAATTAAAGGATTTCTTGAGGACTAAAGGCTATGACTCTGAAACTGTAGATAAGGATGACCAGAAACATTAATGAGGTATCATGATGATATAGCTCTACTCAGAAAAACTCACCAGACAGATAAAACAATGTTTTAAAGCGGACTTTCACTTCATATTCCTTGCTGAAACATTGCATAAAAGTGTAAAAAATCCCAGGCCCCGTCGCAGGACAATCCCAAAGATTAGACAGCCTGATGGGTCCTTTACACAAAACCCGCAAAAGATACTGAATCTTTTCCATTCTTATTTTACCTCCTTATATAAAGAGCCAGAGACTCTACAACCTGGTGCTATAGATGATTTCATTAAGGAACTGCCTTTCCCATCCCTCTCTGACTCCCATAAAGAGATATTGAATGAGGATATCACTATAGAAGAGGTAATGTCTGCCATAAAACAAGCTCATGCTTCAAAAACTCCGGGTCCAGACGGGTTCTCCACCTCTTATTATAAGAAATTTGCCCAAATATTAGCGCCCCACCTATTGGAATTTTTCATGGCCCTGCGCGATGGGGCTCACTTAGGGGGAGACCTAAATAGAGCTAACATCTGCCTAATACCAAAGCCTGACAAAGATCACAGTGAGGTGACAAATTATCGCCCTATATTGCTTATTAATGTGGATTTGAAATTACTAACAAAAATTTATGCTAATAGACTTAATACCTTCCTAGCAAAATATGTCCATGTGGATCAAGTGGCCTTTGTCCCAGGACGACAGGCGGCAGATCAAATCCGCAGGGCCGTGGACATTATATATTTGCTCCACTCTAATTGGGATGGCTTAGGAACCAGACGGAGAATGTTGCTATCATTGGACCTTCATAAGGCCTCTGATTCCCTTTCTTGGCCTTTTCTGTTCCATATTTTGAGGCACTGGAATTTTGGACCTAATTTCCTCTCTCTATTATCTGTACTGTACTCTACCCCCTCAGCTAACATTGTAGCTTTTGGCCACAAATCGGATCTGCTACAAATTAGAACAGGAACCAGACAAGGCTGTCCCCTTTCGCCACTCTTAATCATAGTTGCTATAGAAACATTGGCGGTTGCCATCAGGTCTAACCCTAATATACACGGTGTATTCAGCAGGGGCAGAGATCATAAATGCGCATTATTTGCAGATGATCTTTTATTATTCATCACAGACCCTATCACGACCCTACCTAACTTGGCTGCACTTCTTTCTGAATTTGGAACAGTATCAGGCCTGAAGGTCAATCAAACTAAATCAGAGGCGATGGATATTAATCTATCTGATTCAACCCTGACCTCTGTATGCGCTTCTTTTCCATTTTGGTGGTGTAAACAGGCCTTCTCCTACCTAGGAGTAAAACTCACCCCAGACGTATCTACACTATATAAGACTAATTACACCCCTCTTCCCTCTTCCACGACAGAAGATTTAAAGAACTGGCAAAACCATAGTCTTTCTTGGATGGGCAGAATAAGTGCCGTTAAAATGATGACTCTTCCCAGAATTCTTTATTATTTTAGGTCCCTACCGATTTCAGTTCCCGCAATTTTCAATTTTAATTTTCAAATTCATCTGGAGCCGAGGAGGTTGCAGGGTGGCTCGATCTTCCTTGTATGTCTCAAAGGGGCGGGGTGGATTGGGGGAACCACACTTTTTGCGTTATTATAGAGCAGCCCAGTTGGTACAACTTTACCAAATTTACTCTACAACCTATTGCCCTGACTGGGTTAACCTAGAGGCACAGGCGAGTTCTCCTCTCCCTATGGACCTTCTAATGTGGCTACCTTCTAAGGAACGTAGAGCCATTCTGAGCCCCTCTCTATCTCACTCACTGGGCCTCTGGGACAGGATGTGCAAAGTATACTCTCTAAGGTCACCACATACTCCAGCGGCCCCCATTTTTGGAAACCCGCACTTTCCACCAGATCAGCATCCACAACAGTTTGCATGGTGGATCAATAAAGGCTTATACAAGATAGCACATTTCATAGATCATAGGGGCATCAGAAAACCCTCCTACCTTTGAGACACTTTAGACATGCCCCCGACAGAGATGTTTAGACTCTTCCAAATTACCCACTATTTACATTTGCTTTGTAGAGACCAGGGGGACATCACCACTAGAACGTTCTACAAAAATAAATGCCTACGGGACGTGAGGTAGCATTTCGGAGTTGTATGTTTTGCTAACGGACCAGGGCTCTAAACTTTCCTTTCAATTAGCTTGGGAGGTGGACCTGGGGGACACAATTGACGAGGACGATTGGTCCAAGTGGTCGACCATGGTGCACAAGGGAATTTTGAACACTTCCATGGTAGAGGCGAATTACAAGGTATTGTCATGATGGTACCTTATTCCGGCGCGGATAGCCTAAATCCACCCAGATGCATCGCCTCTCCGTTTCAGGGGGTGTGGTCAAGAGGGCACAATGCTCCACACCTGGTGGACGTGTCCGAAAGTCAAGAGATTTTGGATAAGAATTTTTAACTTGGTTTTTTCGGTGATTGGAGTGAACATACCTAAAAATGTTAAGACAGCCTTATTTTCTGACCTTTCGAGTGCACTGCCCAGACACCTCAGATCCCTCATTTTTTTTATCCTCCTGGCAGCTAAGATCACCATAGCGCGAGCATGGAAAACCCCCCTGAGAAATTTGGCATTAGGAAAAAACAAAATTTCCTGGATCATGATAAATTAAAAATTAACTAGTATTCTTTGTGACCAACAAAATCCATTTGAAAAGGTTTGGAACCCTTGGATTAAATATCTCCAGGAGCCATGAGGGGCGGGGGGGGGGTGTCAGTAGCTTGGAGCGTGGAGATCGTTCGCACATTCTCCTTTCCTCTTTTTTTTCTCCCTCTCTCTTTCTCTTCTTTCTTCTTTTCCTCCTTTCCTCTTCTTTCATCTCTTCATACAAACTTTTACTTTATTCCCATAGTTGGGTTCCCACATGCTTGATAGTGGGCTCTAAAGTACATTAAGCCCAGTGTATACTTAATACCTAGGTTTTCTGTTATAAATCCAAACTGGGAAATGCAATTCCACCACACGATAGTCCCTCTATAGGGAATTTCACTGTACTATCTCCCCCCCCACCCTATTATTTTTTTGCAAGGCCTTCTGGGGTTACACCAGAATAGCCTTGACTTGTTATAAAGGTTATTAATACTATCGCTAGGTGTATAGTGAACAGTTTTATCGATAGTGTGTGTTAGGCATCTCATGAACCATCAGTTTGTTTATGGACAGGAATGAACAGGGTTAGTACCTTTGTTTTAGTACAATTATATAATGATCCATTGAAAGAGAAAAGTGTAAAAAATCTCTTGTGGGGGATAAAAAGTGAATATTATAGTACTGCCTTTCCTTCAGGTTTAAAAGTGCAGGGGGTGACATCATCATATTGGTGACAAGATTCCAGGGATTGCTGAGTATTCCAAATCTCATAAGAAGATCTTGCAGCACAATGCTGGGAGCATGGGGTTAACACCTGTAATAATTGTGTTCTCTATGTCCATTTCCTTTATTTTTTTTCAACATGTCGTAATAGTCTTCTTTTTTTAACTATATATTTACATGTAGACCAAGCTGTCCAGCAAAAGTGACAGTTACAAGAGTTGAGACAGGCATGTCAAACTGGTGTTTTATGGGACGCTTGCAACCCTTTCACCCCTTTCTCCGTGGTATAAGAAAAAACAAAAACAAACACGCTCCCAGCTGTTCGCTAGTTGATAAATCTTCCTTAGATGATTTTGCAGCTAAATTCTGCAGAAAGTATGCGTGTGCCCCCTTCTCTAAGACATTAAACGAGGTAGGCACAGGTTGAATATTTTGTTATGAAAAAATGGTTTCCAATGCAATGGGGCTGTGCCCACACTGTATGGGTCAACTGCTCATTTCTATCTAGGGTATTGGAGAACAGAGATATACTTAGGCTGGGTTCACACCATTGTGAATTGGATGCGGGATCCCAGCATATAATTCACAATAGCAGGAGATTTTGACCGGCTCTCTATGGAGCCGGTACACATATCTCCGTAGCAGGTCCGGTGCATTTTGCAGAAAAACGCTGTGCATCTTTTGGTCCATTTCAGGTCCCCAAATTCAGCCCAAAACTCGAGCTGAAATTGGACCTGAAACTGTGAACCAGCACGCACCGGGCCCTGCTGTGAGCCACATGCAGCTCATATGTGAACCTCCAATCCTCCCAGCACAAGACTAGTCCCTGAGGCTCCTACCCCAACCCCCCCCGAGGTCTAGCGGTCTTCTGTGGTAGACTGATCTTGATATCATTACCTGCTCTGGACGTGAGGACGTCAGAAACAGTCCACCACTTGATGGTGGGGGAACGCCATTTGCAGGTGGAGCAGAGGATCAAGTGAGTATAAGCTTTCTCCATAGACAAAAACAAGGTGATCCATGCATTGCATGCACAGCTTCACTGCAGGGAAAAACTTTTTTTGCCTGTAGTTGGGCTTTAAAAGAGAAGTGTGTGTGTGTGTGTGTGTGTGTGTGCGTGTTGGGGGGGTTCTGCTAATCATACTTACCTAGGTGGATGCAGCATCAAACCGATGCTGCAGCTGTCTTTGCGTCTCTGCACTGAGAACCAAGCCACCGAACACCGATGGCTCGGTTCTCACTCCTCCCCGAGCATCGCTCCTGCTTTGCTTCTCCACGCTCACTGGAGCACTGAGCTGTGGAGGGACTAGGAGCGGCTGTCTCAGTGGCTCGCTGAGACTGCCATCAATCAAGGCAACTGGCGGATCCAGACTTGGAAGTCGGGATGAAGCTCTGCCTCGACTGATGGCAATGACGTCTGTGGAGAGCGGACTTCAGACTGATCCCTGCTGTAAACGGGTCACACAGCGCAAACTGCACTCCTGTGACCCATAGGAGAAGCCCAGCCTAAAAAGCTCAGGCTGGACTTCTCCTTTAAGTACAACTTATCCAAGGTAGTTACAGGTAGTAATACAAAACAGACATAATTACAAAGAATACCTAAACAACAGAACAACAGTTTCAAGGACAGACGGTGGGGCGAAGATATAATAGAGGTGGATGCAGGTACCCCAAGTAGATTTCAGAAATCAATAACTTGCTGTCTGAAGGTCTACAAAAAAGGAAATTGCTATTTTTTAGTACATGAAATGCCATAACCTTTTTTTTTTCCAGAATGACTGAAAGCCTAACCCCAGTTACAAAAAAAAAAAAATCGAACTTTTTTTTTTTTTTTTTTTTTACTAACCCTGCATTGTATGTGGTGGGCTCAAGCATGTAACTGCAGCTTATAGAAGAGGCTGAGGGGAACCGGATACACCGCTGGGGGGGCCCTGAAGGAGCATGGAGTAAGATATTTTTCCTTATTTCAGCACCCCTAGACAGGGCACATTTTTTTTCTAATTCCTAGAATTGGGCATTGACCCTTTTGCGCTCCACTTTTAAGCTTGGGTGGCAAGACCATTTTTGCAATTTTTCCATTGCTTTTTTATTGTTTACTTAGAGCTTTAAGGGTTTGTTAAATACCCCCCAAACCATACATACTGAAAGCACGTGACCAGTAGATTAAAAAGAAGGTGCTACCGTTATTTGTGCAAATGTTTACAAACACAACAAAACTTAAAAACTCCTGCTAAATTCCTACTAAATATAAATACTAAAACTGTATTGAGGTAATAAATAACAAATATTTGTAAATTTTAAATTGAACCTTTTTAACCCGGAGAGGCAGGGAAATCTATTTTTGAAACTAAGATGCCCTTGAGACTCCCCTGCAGCAGCTGAAGCTGGCAGGACAAAGAGGAAGAGAAGATGACAGCGCAGCAGGGTGGCCATAGGGAGGTAGGTACTGGGGAGCATGGAGCAAGACTGACCATAAGCTTATAGCAGAAGGCGTATGCCAACAACGAAAAACTGGTCTAGCCAAGTGGAGGTGGTCCTGTGCAACCATAGATTTTACATAGCTGTCAGTAAAAGAGGTCCCTTAAGAGTTTATTCCTCTCAATTCAGCCCACCCCTGGCATCTGAGTTTGATGCCTAGGATAATACAAACCATATTTGACATGCCTAGGATAATACAAACCATATACCGGTAGAAATTTCTGGGCTGTTAATACAGGGACATCAATTCTGTATTGTACGATAAGGAGGTAGGCGTATGACCGCGCCTGGTTGCAACTTACTGGGGTGGTTGTGGGGGGATCGGTGACAATTCTGGAGTGACCTTGCTGGAGCTCTGAATAAGGTAAGTATTTACTCTTTATTCCAGCACCTCTAGACTAAGCAAGCATTTTACCCTTGCATTGCCTCCCCCACTCCTTTCACTGCAATAGTAAAATGCTTGTCTTGTTTAGGGGATTTTTAATATACTTGGAGTTGTGCCTTAATGCTAGAGACAAACTACATCATACATGTCTTTTTTGATTTTTCCTATAATTATTAAAAAAAAGGCGGTGAATGTGCTACATTCCTTTAATGGCTGTTGTGCATTCGTGGCTCAACTTATACTGTATGTAAAACAAAAATGATATTTCTGGGTTCTTTTTTAAAACACCGATGCTAAGTTATCATATTTGAGACTCCGAAAATAGTACATGACTTTACTTAACGGGATTTTGTTATTAGTTTACTAGCAACAAAAAAAAATGTTATACAAAATGCCATAGATCTTAGTTGAAGTGAATAATTAATAGAGAGATGGGGTGCCTCATTAATGGAATCATAGAGACAGGCACCTCTATAGAAAATGATATTAACTGCTGTTTTATTAATGGGCTAACTATCCATAAATGATGTGCTTAGCAGTCAAGATTAACACATGGAATTGGCATTCATTCCCTGTATCATCACACATAAAAAGTAATAGTCTGTCTAGAAACATTAAAGCTACATCTGGATACAATGATGTCTCTAAATACAAAGATGCAAACAGCTTAGTAAGGAAATAGTGTCCTAACCTATGGCAAGTTTCCTTATGGAGTTTTTTCATTTGACATTGGTAGCAAGGTCACCTGGCATATACCCAACTTCTAAAAGAAAGCCTCAGAACTTGTTTATATTGGATGTCAATGGTTCTCAGGTTAATTGCTACATTTTGCAAAATTTAAAAGTCAGTGGTCTATTCTAAGGAACAAAAGGATACATTCTTCAATGATAACAATAACAGGTCCACCAGCATGTGATGTGACCAGCAAAAACAGAAGTTTTGGATGGGCTTCATATAGCATATGAATATTTTGTATTCTTACATACAGCCACTAGGAGGAGCATTAAGCTGGCCATAGATGGATCGAAATTTGGTCAGTTCAGCAAGTACCAGCTGCAATTCGATCCAATTATGGCCATTCACACTTGAAAGAAGTCAGATTAGGTTCACACTGGTGCGTGGAAAACGCTGCATATGATTCGCACAGGAATTGCACCGCATTCCTGTATGCATCAGATGCGATGTCTGTGCAGTACAGTTTGAACCATGCATTTTGTATGGCTCAAATCAGATAGCATCTGCATCACAATGGTGTGGGACCTTTTTTCACACCCATGTGATGCAGTTCTGGCAATTGCATACATTTTGTGATCTGATTCAGGGGGTCGTTAATGTAACATTGACACCCGTGACAGATCGCATGGACGCCATGCGATTGCCAAGCAATGCGATGCGGGGAAATGCAGTCGATTTTGTGTGTTTCCCGCATCACATCAGTGTGAACCAGGGCTCAATCTAATGATTGGCCTTTCTCGAATGGGAATGTTGGAAATTTTTCATTCGATCAGCAGCTGTACTTATCAGTGTATTCTGACAGCGGAGTTCCTGCTGTCAGAGTACAATGGCAAAGCAGGGAGGACTCCTCCATCCACCTGGCTTGTGTGGACGGGAGATTTTTGGTCACTTGGTGATGGGGAAATACAAGATCCAACTATGGCCAGATTTAGACTCCTTCTAATGCCGCGTACACACGACCAGACTTTACGGCAGACTTTGTCCGGCGGACTTTTCGACTGACTTTACGACGGACTTTCCGAATGAACGGAATTGCCTACACAAGATCAAGCAAAGTCCGACGGATTCGTACGTGATGACGTACGACCGGACTAAAACAAGGAAGTTCACAGCCAGTAGCCAATAGCTGCCCTAGCGTTGGTTTTTGTCCGTCTGACTAGCATACAGACGAGCGGACTTTTCAACCAGACTCGAGTCCATCGAAAAGATTTAAAACATGTTTCATTTCTAGGTCCGTCGAACTTTTGGGGAAAAAAAGTCCGCTGGAGCCCACACACGATCGAATTGTCCGACGAAATCCGGTTCGCCAGACCAAGTATGTCGTAAAGTCCGGCCGTGTGTATGCGGCATTACATGTTTTTGTATATCTCCTTACCTTGAATGTTGGAAAACACTGTTGTTTACGGGGCTGAAAAGCTAAAACTATAATTTATTTAACAGGTTAACGCTCAGTTCACACTACTGCGATGCCATATTTCTGTGATTTTCAGTGCGATTATATAGTGTGACTTTAATGCAAATTGGCTGTGTTCTTGCATATTCTATGGGGCCAAGTCACACTGTAAATTGCACCAAAGTAGCACAGAAATGTTTTTCAAAATCACACTGTGCTGAGTCACATTAATTTGAACAGGCACCATTGAATATAATGTGATTTCCCTTGTCATGCGATTCTGTTGCATCAGAAGTGCGAACCAGCACTAATGCACTTCTATTAAGCTCTATTCAATTTTCAGTCAGAGACTGGGGTGTATGAAAGGAAGCAACTTTTGCTTTGCTCCCTCCTTAGAAAACCCATGTAGCTGGTGTCTAGGCTCCCCAATTAGGGCACCACTGATGGCCTTCTTGCATCATAAATGATAACCTGTCTGAAAGTAATGCCGGCATTTAAAAGGGGAAAAGGTTGACAATTTCTAAAAAGATTAGGTTGCATATGTCAAACACAAGGCCCGCCCGCCAGGCCATTTCATGATGTGGCCCTCGCACATAGATTTATATAGTCTTACAGATACAACACGCCGTTTGAGGGCAACCATAATGCTATTAAATTGTTTTTGACACCCCGGGATCAGTTCAAGGACAGTGAAGAAGCAGCAAGGCAAAAAGAACTTGGGGATAAAGTCAACCAGATCTGGGGACTTTCTTGGATGGGAATTGTTAGCCCCCTCCTTTATGTAAGACCTTGTCATGCAAGTGGAAAGGCATTATTAAAGCAATGATAAACCTACGTCCTATTGATACTCTATTGATGTGTTTCATTGTTGTTCTATTAAAGTCCTATCCAATACAAGCTGGAGGGGCATTAGTGTAGGGTTAATGAGTCTGAGGCCAAGTGAAGTCCTGTCCCTGTTATCAGCTCCAATGGCTTTCCATTAGGTTTTAAGGAGCCAATTTACATTGCCCTGCATCTAAAGGAAAGAGCCATTTATAAATAAATTTCCACTTTTGCAGTCATATTTGAAACCTCCACCACTATATGGTTGTTATGTGTTCCAATGTACACTGCATACCTAAAATAGTTTTCAAAAAATACTTCTTACCTTTCTACTTGTTTCTTTGGAGCATGTTTATACATAGGACTCTTTAGGCAACCTGAATTGCTCAGAATAGCTTTCAAAGTAAATTTTTTTTTTTTGTTTGTTTGTTTCGCATACGGACAGACAGTGTGCACATTAAGTTTACAATGGAGAATGAGATCTGCCAGTAAAGTACAGAATGGGTTAAATATTTTAAACATACCTTCCCACTCCCACCCCCTTCCTAACATTTAATAGAAGGGAAAGCTAGAAAGAATTTTTCAAATCTTGCCGACCAAGTAACACATATGTCCGGCAGTGACATACATATACTGTACAGTACATCCATGGGAAGAAATGTTTCTGTGCTGGGAGCATGCTCATTGCACACTCCCAACACTGAGCTGTTGAAAACAGCTCCTGGTTTCTGTTTATGACCGGGAGTTGGCGAGAGGGGCTCCCAATCATGTGAACACTGTAACAGCCAATCACAGTGATCACATAATCAGGAAGTCCATCCCGCCTCCCAGTGATAAGACTCACTTAAAGGGCCAGCTGGAAGGGGGCGGGAAGGTGTTAAGCATAAAGAAATCAAGTAAAAATGTAAGTACAATTTTTTAACTATATTTTTTAAAGTTATGCTATGTGAATGGAAGCATATAACAAATATAAAGTAGGTTTTATCCAAATATGGCTGCAAAAGTGGAAATACAATTTGAGGTCTGGCCCCCAGTACACATACTGCATGCACTGGAGAAAAAAGGCTTACTTCAGCATTTCTGCACCTGCAATGCACACAGTTATTTTTAAACCTTTCTTGTTCTGGAGCCAGAATAAGCCCACTGGACTAACAAAAAGGTCATTTTTATTTACATAAACAAAGTAAAGGAATATCTCAAATACAGTCTATATATATATATATATATATATATATATATATATATATATATATATATATATATATATATATAGACTGTATGTATACACAACCTTTTCATTTTTCCTTTGCACATAGATAGCATGTTTTTTTTTTAATTAATGAAAGTTATACTTTATTTTATTTTTTATTTATTTTTAGGAAACTTTATTTAGGTTTTTCACAATAAGGTTTTAGGGTTGGTTAACACTTCCATTGTGATAAAATGCCTTACTTTTATGCCTTGTTTTACTGCACAGTATGTCTCAGTTCTGCCCAGCGTTGCGCTTTTAAATGGCAGAGTGCTGTTTCCTTGTTTCTTTGAACTTTATTGAAATATCATTGTGACATGCCATTCTTTTCAATGCACCACAGCTGAGTTTCAGGGCCAGTTTATACCATAATTTCTACCTTCCAGATACATTATTTCTGCATGCACATTTTTGATGCGTTCCAGTGTTTTTTTTTTTATGCAATCGGGTGCATTCCCCCCCCCCCCTTTTTCCCTTCATCTCAGCTGATGACATGTGTGTTTTGATGTGATCTTGATGTGTTTTGTTGCATTCTAGATGTATTCCATACAGAAAAAAATGCAACATGTTCCACTTTGTTGACTACACTGGAACACACTGCACCGGTAGGAACTAGGGCCATTATAAAAGTGGCTGTATACCGCTGGACTAGAGCTGCACGATTCTGGCCAAAATGAGAATCACGATTTTTTTGCTTAGATAAAAAGATCACGATTTTCTCACAATTCTCGTGGCGTAAAATCTTTCACATTATACAAAAAAAATGGGGCTAACTTTACCGGTTAGTTTTTTTTTTTTTTTTTAATTCATTAAAGTGTAATTTTTTGTAAAAAAATTGCATTTGAACGACTGCTGCACAAATACAGTGTGACATAAAATATTGCAACAACCAGAATTTTATTCTCTAGGGTTTCTACTTAAATATATATATATATATATATATATATATATATATATATATATATATATATATATATATATATATAATGTTTGTTGGTTCAAAGTAATTTTCTAGCAAAAAAAATGATTTTAACTTGTAACCAACAAATGTCAGAAAAAGGTTTAGTGTTTAAGGCCCCTTTCACACTGGGGCGGTTTGCAGGCGGTATTGCGCTAAAAATACCGCCTGCAAACCGCCCCTAAACAGCCTCCGCTGTTTGTTCAGTGTGAAAGCCCGAGGGCTTTCACACTGAAGCGGTGCGCTGGCAGGACGGTAAAAAAAGTCCTGCCAACCGCTTCTTTGGAGCGGTGAAGGAGCGGTGTATTCACCGCTCCTAAACCGCTCCTGCCCATTGAAATCAATGGGACAGCGCGGCTATACCGCGGTAATACTGCGGCTATAGCCACGCTGTACGAGCGGATTTAACCCTTTTTCGGCCGTCAGCGGGGGTTAAAACCGCACCGCTAGCGGCCGAATACAGCCGCAAAAATGACGGTAAAACAGCGCTGTTTTACCGCCGACGCCCCCACCGCCCCAGTGTGAAAGGGGCCTTAGTGGTTAAACTTCCCTCATTTACACACCAAAGTGTATTCCTTTGATCTAAAGGACAAATTGTTACAATGTTTCTACTTAAGCTCCACTGCTAAAGAATGTTGTGATTCATGGCAGACTGTCCGTTTTTTTTCCCTTTCTTTTGACAGCTGTTGGCTTAAGCAGAGCAGAGAGAATTCTTTGCATAGAAAGAATCGGGAAATACTTTGTCAAGATCGCAACGGGGAAAAAATTGCGATAACGATAAGGATTAATCGTTCAGCTCTACACTGGACTTTGTACTAGTATGTATCGCACACTAGTACATTATGTGAAACTTACCTTAAATTAGGCTGTTCTATCGCCACAATGTCAGCACTGCAGCCGCTTCCATTTTCACCCGTCTTGTTTCCGGGTTCGCAGACTCTGGCTCTGTGACTGGCCAGAGCCACGATGATGTCACTCCCGCACATGCACGTGGGAGCCGCCGTTCATGGCACAGGGCTCGGAAGGAACGGCACCGGTGGCTGTTCCCTTAGAGTGCATGCGTCAGTGATGTCATGGGCTTCATGTAATGTAAATATCTCCTAAACGGTGCATGTTTAGGAGATATTTACACTACCTATAGGTAAATGTCAGTAGAGGAAGTTTACTTCCTCTTTAACCACTTGCCGACCAGCTCACGCAGATATACTGCGGCAGGTTGGCAGCGCTGCGTGAATTGCCGTACCTGTACGGCGGCTTGCGCAGTTGTGGGTGGGTTGCGCTCTCGCTCACGCTGCAGGAGCGTGCCCGTGAGTCGGGCGGAGTCGATGTGCGCCAGCGACCCACAATTGCCTAGTACCAAAATAATGTAGAAGAATATATATCGGCCTAAACTGATGAATAAATGTGTTTTGGATATGTATTATAGCAAAAAGTTAAAAAAAAAAGATTTTTTTTCAAAATTATCGCTCTTTGTTGATAGTGCAAAAAATAAAAACTGCACAGGTGATCAAATACCACCAAAAGAAAGCTCTATTTGTGGGAGAAAAAGGACGTCAATTTTGTTTCAGTACAGCGTTGCATGACCGCACAATTGTCAGTTAAAGCGATGCGGTGCCGTATCGCAAACAGTGGCCTGGTCATGAAGGGGGCAAATCCTTCTGGGGCTGATGTGGTTAAACATGACCATGTGTGCTCTTTTGTCTCCCTTTAACCCCCATTCTCCTCCTATTCTATTTCTATTTATTACAGCTGTAACAGGATGTGTTAATTTGTGTCACAATCCACTGCACTGAAAAAAGTACTGCGTACAGTACTTTTTTTTTTAGGAAATAATACCACGAAGCAGTGGTGTGAACTGACACCAAAGGAAAGAAGGAAAAATTGCTTTGACTTGGTTTTGGGACTGCATTGGGCAAAGCAGACCAGCCCATGGCAACTCAAATAGTGTGAATGAGCCCTCACACATGCATCAGTACAATGTGAGCCCCGGTATTTCCGCGTTTCATCACATGTTTCACCACTTGCCATTGGCTCCTGCTGCTGTCAGTCAAATTCTGTGATGAGGGTATGGGAGCATGGCCAAGCTGTGCTGTGTGTGTTTATGAACACACATAGCCTGGCTCAGGAGCCCGCCCGCATGTGTACCCCCATGGCACATGGCTTGCTATGGGGGGCATACATAGGAGAGGAGGAGTAGAGAGCGCCAGCAGGGGACTCCAGAAAAGGAGGTAAGGGGCCACTCTGTTGAAAAACAATATATTAGGACTCACGCTTGGCTACTCTTATCGAGACTGCTCCACTGAAAAGTTATTTACAAAGTGCGCTGTCTCAAAGTGTGTACAGGTATAAAAACCCCAATGCTAAACAGTGAATTATAAAGTGCAAAAAAAGGTGATGTGCAAAAAAAATGTTTTATATAATGAGAAATAGAACATTCAATATTTTATACATCAGTTATACTACATAAAGTGCAAAGTGCAATTCTGATTGGCATAACCATGTCACAATAATTGTGACACCAAAAATCAAACTATATGTGCAAAAAAACAGAGCAAAACATCCTTCAGACAACTTAAACTTAAATATACTCAAGATTGTGTTCAAGGATGAAAGAAGTACCCCCTGGGTGGGACTTTAAATGGGCAACACCACTATGAAGTAAGATAAAATTATATATTTATTGAAAATTGAGATAAAAAACACACATGTGGTGATTAATTATTAAAACACACATAGACAATTTAACAAAGACATATCATTTCCTTGCAGTTGAATAAATTGTACATGGGTCAAAATAGTTTAGTGATTACTCTCCAATGTCCAAGAAAACTCTTCGGTACCCGACGCGTTTCAGGTTCAAGCCCGTACGTCAACCCACCAGTGAGAAATGAATGGCGCAGCACTCAAACGTACACATATTCAGGCAAAGACTAGATTGTCTAGTAACATTGCATCATCCATGGGGCATTATAGGTTGAAATGGAGGCTAGACCAGACCTCCAACCACGCCATCCAATGACAGTGACAATCTAGTCTCTGCCTGAATGTACATTTGAGTGCTGCGCCATTCATTTCGTGCCGGTAGGTTGCCTAAGGATATGGGATGATATGAAATGTACCTTTTCATCATGCCAGTGTATGTTTTGCACTATAAACTGTTTCTTGTTATCTACTAGAATACAAAATCTCCTATTTATACCCCTGACGAAAGGGCTAGAACCTGAAATGCGTTGGTTACCGAAGAGTTTTCTTGGACATTGGAGATTAATCACTAAACTATTTTGACCCATGTACAATTTATTCAACTGCAAGGAAATATGTATTTGTTAAATTGTCTATGAGTGTTTTAATAATTAATCATCACATGTGTGATTGATTTTTAATCTCAACTTTTAATAAATATATATTTTATCTTTGTAGTGGTGTTGCCATTTACAGTCCCACTCAAGGCGTACTTCTTTCTTTTTATATATACAGGGATGTGGCAACTCACTATTTTGCTCTGTTATGATAAAGACATTTTTCTAAGATTGTGATCAAAGTCCAAATAGTCCTTTAAAAATGGAAAAAAAAGTGCTCTTATGGTGTTCAGTGTAGGATAAATCCCAAATTATCGACCATTTGACTTCCACCCAAGTGCAGGTGCAGACAGGCTACCAGGGTCCCTGTGGGATCAAACACGCTGTGAAACTATCCCCTGTAAGGAAAGCTGCAGCTCAATCCTGGTCAGGTTCAGAGATGTTCCGATAGTGGCAAAACTAGTGATCCAACTCCACCAGATATATGAATGAAAAGCAAGGAGGAGAACTCACAGTGCATTACTAACAATACGTTTATTAAAACACAAATTATTGCACTTACAAATAATGGAGTATTTCAAGGCAATAAAATCGTAACCCACAAAATCAAGGGGCTACTCTGTGCAATACCATTTCAATCCTCACAGGAAAGAGTTAACAGTGGACAGTGCAGTCTTCAGTCAGTCTGTAAGACCCCTTTCACACTGGGGCGCTTTGCAGGCGCTACAGTGCTAAAAAAAGCGCCTGCAAAGCACCCTGAAAGGTCCGCTGCTGTCTCTACAGTGTGAAAGCCCCGAGGGCGGTGCGCTGGCATCTTTGGAGCGGTGAAGGAGCGGTGTATACACCGCTCCTGCCCATTGAAGTCAATGAGGCAGCACGGCTATACCACCGGCATAGCGCTGCTGCAGGAGCACTTTGCGGTGTTTTTAACCCTTTCTCGGCCGCTAGCAGGGGGGGTAAAAGTGTCCCACTGGCGGCTGAATAACGCCGTGAAATTGATGGTAAAGCAGTGCTAAAAATAGCGGCACTTTACCGCCGATGCACCCACTGCCCCAGTGTAAAAGGGGCCTATGTTTGGAGAAATGTGGGAAGAGGAGGAGGGAGTGCCATGCTATCCTAGGATATGGAACAATGGGGTTTATTTAATAAAGCTAGAGAGGGCAAGATTAGTCACAATTCTGCAGAGAAACCAATCAGCTTCCAGGTTTTATTGCTAAAGCTTAAAACAAGCTGAGGTTAGAAGCTGATTGGTTTCTCTGCAGAATTGTGACTCATTTTGCCCTCTCTAGCCTTAGTAAATAAACCCCAATGTGTTTCTATTGATGCACACACTGTAGGGAGTCACAACTCTAGTCCTTGCATACAAGGGTGGCTCCATTGGATACTACAAGAGAAAAAGCCCACCTGAAAACAAGAAACCCGAGGCACCGCTCATGGCATCAACCTAAACTGGATTAAAAGGTCAATAAACTGCGTACTCTGTAAGTGGTTAAATCAGCAACTGAAAGTGCTTAAAGTATAATTAAAGGCAAAACGTTTTTTTAGTTTTGGATAGAGTGGAGAGGGATTAGAGTGCCTGTCAGTTTTTATCGCTGTCTGTGCTCCTGTTAGGGAGATTCACTCTCTCTGTTTGTCATGTTTACCACTAGCATTAAAAGTGAAAGTTTGGGTTATTCCCAGAAGAGTAATAAAGGAGAAATCTTCCAATGGGGACACTAGTTCTGGTGACCAGGGGGTCCCCAAGTGATTTGCTTAATTTGCAAAGATTTCCTCTCACTTCCTGTCTAGGTTATGGGACAGGAAGTGAAAGGAAATCTCCGCAATGGGACACAGATGGCAAAAAAAATCTGACAGGGGCTATAACCCTTCCTTACTTTATCCAAAATGAAAAAAAAGGGTTTGCCTTTAGTTCAATTTTAAAAACTGAGCGTTTACCACTTACAGAGATCACAGCCCTCCCCCTGATAATGCATTCTTGTTCAATCATTTTTATTACAGGCATATCAAAAAGTATACAGGCTGATCTAGGGTCACCATTAACTCCCTAGGCCAACAAAATGGCTGATTGATGACATATTCATGTATCTCCTGATAAAAAGAAGATATATACTGCACTCAAAAGCAAAAATGTGGAAAACTAGCTGCAACAAAAACCATCAAATATCCACGTAGTGCAAAATCAAATAAAATCTATAAGTTGCGCTTGCAAAGTGAACACTCAAAAAAACAAAATGACATTAAAGTGAGTGATAAACTAACTGGTGAATAAGTGAACCAAAAAATTATATATATAATAAATAAAATCAACTATGTATTATTAATTGATTTTATTTATTGTATATATATATATATTTTTGGTTCACTTATTCACCAGTTAGTTTATCACTCACTTTAATGTCATTTTGTTATTTTGAGTGTTCACTTTGCAAGCGCAACATGTAGATTTTATATGTATCTCCTGGTGCCTGTGCAGTTCCTCACATATGTCTGACACAGACTGGCCCCTACTGCAGCCTCTTCCCTTGTGACTCCCTACAAAGTTACAATGTACAGTCTGATCAATTCAACTTTGAATGCGTACTGTATGTGCAACCATAAACAAACTATGACTTGAGCAGTATGTTAATGGGTATGAAAGACTAGGATGTATGTTCATCATATGAAGTGTGTTCAGAATTGTCAGTAATAAATGTTCTGTAGTCACTGCAGACATCAAAGCACCTCAGTCACTTCTACCGTAGCAGCAAATTATGAACCATCTATAAGCATTGTATTATCAAATTGGTATTGGTTGAATGCCTCAATAAGAGCACCAACATAGCATACTGCCATTCCTGCCCATACTAAAATAAAATGGATCATTTAGTATATACTGTATGGATTGGGTAGGTATTGTGTAGGTGGCATATACAAGTATCTTTGCCTGGCAAAAGCCTTGTTATTTCAAAGACACAAGCATCCAAAATCCAGTTGCAGCCAGGACACTGAAGACAAGAGTCCTAATAGTGAGATATTGACCTTGTTATGCTAGAAGAGGTCACCTAGTAGCTGGATGCCTCATCAGTTAATAGGCCTTAATCGTTCACAGCAATCAAATTCTTATTTGTATTGTAATATGACACGCTTATCCTAAAATACTATCCAAAAACCAGGTTTATGTCAATCTGTATATGCAACTGATAGCTATGGCATTTAACTTTGGACAAGTGTAGGATTTTCTGGGACTCACACAGCCACCTCCTACAATTTCCTGTTTTTCTGAATATGTTCTGCTCTCTGAACAATAATCATTAACCCTGTATCCGACTTGTAATGAGTACGCTCAGAAGATCAGACATCCAGATCTCCAGCCTGCCAACACCTATTTATGTCTACAAGGGAAATATTATATCATAAGATGACCATACACTATACAATCTGATTGTTCAATCTCCTTTAGCTCTACCATCAACACATGGGTGCTCAACCTGTGGCCCTCTAGCTGTTGTGGAACTACAAGTCCCATGAGGCATTGAAAGGCTGACAGTTACAAGCAAGACTCCCAAAAGCAGAGGCATGATGGGACTTGTAGTTCCACAACAGCTAGAGGGCCACAGGTTGAGCAGCCATGATTGTAGAACAGGGGCCTGCCTGATTTGATACTAAAGCAATTAACTGATTGAGTGTATCCTCATATTACATAGTTTTTGTAAGAGATCTTACAATCTTTAAGCCGTATATGCTATACAATCTGATTGTACAATCTACAATGTTACTGTACACTCTACAATTAGACTGTATAACATACGGCAAGCTTAAAGCTGGCCATATGCTATACAATCTGATTCCACAATCTCTGTATAATCTTATTTAGCTTTACCAAAACGATATAATATAGGGACAAACCTAAACAACCCTTTGTGTCAGACAGGCCTCTCATACTACATGATTGATGGTAAATCTGAAGCCAATTGTACAATCAGAGTGTATGGTCACCTTGAGGCCTCCTTCACACGGCCCTTTAGCTGCATCCACTAGATTCCAGCGGTGAGAATCAGCGGATTTTTGCACCCAGAATGACAGGTTCATGCAGCCGCTTAACCTGTAGAAAGTGCTGACAGCGGCTGTCGCTGTTTGAATGTATCTGCATACCAAGCAGGCACCTGCGTTTAGGGATGGGTGTTGGAGCCTGGAGGAAGTCAGATGTGTCCAGGTTTAGACTTCTACCCCTTATTGCAGCTTTCTATAGGCTGACCAGCCGCTGTTATTCACGTGCAACTGTCATTCCAGCTGCAAGAATCCGCTGATCCTGGCTGCTCTATCCAGTGCATGCAGCTAAACGGCAGTGTGAAGGAGGCCTTAGACTTTAGTCTGCTTCCAAATAAACTACAAACAGATACACCATATGCTCTATAAACTATGCAACTCTCCACCCAATCAGAAGAGGGCTTACTTTAAAGAAAAAAAAAAAAAAAATACACATATATATATATATATATATATATATATATATATATATATATATATATATACCCCAGTAAAGTGACTGACCTCAGGTGATACATAGAAATGAAACAAATCTTCCTACATATGCTGTACCTGTTTATCTAAAGCATTCTTTTCCCTATCCTCCTACATATGTTGTACCTGTTTATCTACAGCCGTCTTTTCCCTACAGCCATTCAAAGTGCAGAATTTACACAGGATCTCTCAGCTATGAAAAGCAGGGGGCAGACAGCTGAAGTTACATCAGTGAGGGGAGCTCTGAGAGCTGGTTGGAGGGAAGTGACACACCCCCTCCACACAGCACACAGGAACAGAGCTGAGGCTGTCAATCAGCTGGAGGTCCCTCCCCTGTCACAATTTTTCTCTTGGTGTCAGGAGAACCTGATAGCAGAGGAAGGAGGCAGCAGACAGAAATGGCACTCAGTGCTCTCAACTGAGCCAAGCATAGGTGTGCGCACAGGGTGTGCTGGGTGTGCCTGGGCACACCCTAATCACCCCATGCACATTAGCATTTTCACTTTGTGTGCCAGCAGGAAGATGGGAATGATCTCTATCTTACCGGTTCTGCCATAAGAGAAGTACTTGCGCACTTTGCTTTCACTGTGGCGGCAGGGAGACTGATCTCTCTGTCTGTGTCATATATATGTAGGCACACATGTGTGCTTGAGCTTTAGGGTGCACACCTTAATACAATAGGCTGTGCACACCTATGGAGTCAAGTACACACTATAGAGGCATATGCTTTGTTCATATTTCATTTCTGAGGTTTACAACCACTTTAGGTCCACCAAAGAGCCTTTCCTTTCGGTAATCTCCAATTTTTAGGTTAAAGCAAGTGGAGCTGATAATGGACGTGTCAATGGTCAATGCGTCAGCACCTCCACTAGTAGTTCATAGTGGAACCACACATAAAAACGCTGCTGTCCATACAATGCACAGAATGGCAGCGTTGTCACTGCTAAAGGAAGTGTGGGGAAGGGAAATGTTGGTAAATGTTTATACTGACAGTGAAGCAGAATGCAGAAGATGAGCGTGAAGAAGGTATAGAATAAGGAGAGATAGGCCTCATTCACAAGGCAGTATATGTGCAGGATGACGTCAGCCAACTCTAAACCACTAAAGGCCGAGTGAACGCACCATGTGCCACATGAATGCCTCATTCCCGACTTCCACATAAACAGCAATAGCGTGAAATCAGCACCGGTGGCGCCACCAGCTACATATTGTTGATATGTACACATCAGCCCAGAGCAGTGGCAGTGGTAAGGAAGGTCCGTTTATATTGTATGCTGTAAACATTACATGCGTACAGCATATAGATTTCCACTTTGTGTGGGATTTTCCTGCCAGCAAGATACTATATAAAAAGACAGCACAAACCTTTACATGTATACAGTGCAAAATGTGGTCAAAAATATTTTGATGATGTTTTGTTCTTTTTTTTTATCCAGTGCAATAAAAAGCAAGTACATAAAGTGAATGAGCCTTCAGGCCTGAGCATTAAAAGAAACGCTGCTTTAGGGGCGTCTGGCGGTTTTTTTTGCCTCTAAGCACCCCTCCATGTTAGCCTGTGTGTCCAGGACATGTAGGCGCTTAGAGGCAGAAAAACCCCACATCCAGTGTGTCCAGGGGCAGCATCGTATTGGCAGAAAAAAATGCTTGATGCGTGTAAACGCAGCAAAACGCTAGGTGCAGCACTTGGGCGTTAATTCCGCCCAATTAAATGAATTGACGACCAAGCAAGTCTAGATGCGTTTACACATGTTGAGTGTTTTTTTTTTTTTTTTTCTGCCAAAACACTGCTGTCGATCCGGTCATGTGATCTCCCCTGTGTCAGCCAGCGGCAGCTGCAGGGGTGAGGAGGGGGCACTCAACAACAACTGGTAATGCCTGGAGCAATGACGTCAGCCATAGGCCTCTATGGCCCACTGTGTCAGTCAGCGACAGCTGCAGGGGAGAGGAGGGAGCACTGACAACAGTGGGCCATAGATGCCTGTGGCTGACGTCATTGCTCCAGGCATTACCAGCTGTTGTTGAGTGCCCCCTTCTCACCCCTGCAGATGTCGCTGACTGACACAATCTTAAAAATGCTCCCTACCCCGCTTCTAACACCTATGCTAACTAACTTGTATAAGAAAGATGTATATACTTAGCTATTTTCAGCCAGGCATGTAACCTGTCTCCCCTGTGTCAGCCAGCGTTAGCTGCAGGGGAGAAGAGGGAGGGCCGACAACAGATGGGTCATAGCTGCTGATGGGTGATGTCACCACTCCAGGCATTACCAGCTGTTGTTGAGCACTCTCTCCCCTCCCCTGCAGCAGCCACTGACTGACACAGTCTTAAAAATGCTCCCTACACCCCTTCTAACACCTATTGTAACTTGTATAAGAAAGATGTATATACTTAACTATTTTCAGCCTGCTCCAGTCATGTAACCTGGCTCCCCTGTGTCAGTCAGCAGCAGCTGCAGGGGAGAGGAGGGAGTACTGACAACAGTGGGCCATAGATGCCTATGGCTGATGTCATTTTCAGCCAGTTATGTAACCTGGCTCCCCTGTGTCAGTCAGTGGTGGCTGCAGGGCAGAAGAGGGAGGGTTGACAACAGATGGGTCATAGCTGCTTATGGGTGATGTCACCACTCCAGGCAATACTAGCTGTTGTTGAGCACTCTCTCCCCTCCCCTGCAGCGGCCGCTTACTGACACAGTCTTACCCCCCTTCTAACACCTATTCTAACTTGTATATGAAAAATGTATATACTTAACTATTTTCAGCCCGCTCCAGTCATGTAACCTGGCTCCCCTGTGTCAGTCAGCGGCAGCTACAGGGGAGAAGAGGGAGGGCCAACAACAGATGGGTCACAGCTGTCTATGGGTGACGTCACCACTCCAAGCATTACCAGCTGTTGTTAAGAACTCTCTCTTCTCCCCTGCAGCTGCTGCTGACTGACACAGGGGAGCTGGATCACATGATTGCACCCTAGCGGGCTGAAAATAGGTAAGTATATGGATCTTTCTTAGCATGGGTGTTAGGAAGAGACTAGTTATATCCTGGAATTGTCCTAAAGCTGGAAGTGGAAGGTGACAACGCTGCTGCTCCATACAAAGACAGCGTTGTCACCCTATAATAGAAGTAGCGGGTAGGAGAGTTGGGATCAAAGTTAAGGAAAACAGTGAAGAGTGGGAAGCAGGTATAAAATAAGACTTATTGGTCAGGATAAAGTTTAGGTGACAATAATACCTCCCTGTACCCCACAGACAGGCAGGAGGGGGGCACCATGTAGTTGGAAGCTGATCTCCCAGCACTGTGTACTGAGGCAGACATGGCTGGCATGTGCCAGCTGGAGAAGTCAGGCTGCTGTGCTCCCCATCCCAGCCCTCGGAGCTCCCCATCCCAGCCCTCGGTACTCCCTACCTTCTGTATGGCAGCTGGAAGACAGGATGGTGTTAGGAGGTCGGAAGATATAAGGCAGGTAACGAGAAAAGCATTTCATCTTCACATGAAGGGGGCAGCCCGTTCAATCCATGTCAGGCAGTGGTGTGTCCGGGGCTGTGCACGTCTCCGGTGCAGGCAGACCCCATCCTTCCTTCACAGATCCAGCATAACGTCAGCCTCCCATTCCTGCAAGAGGACTGTCTGCTCCCTCCAACTATCACCGCTCCGGCAGGCTGGCCAGCCTTCCTCTTCATTGGCTGGAGCTGTGTGGAGCACGATTTGCTGACTAAGTCAGTGCTGCCTGCTTGTAAACACATCACTATCCATCCCTTCTCTGTAATCTCTTTCCTCCAGATACACTCCAATCTGGGGAAAGGGAGGCAGAGGGATCCTCAGGGTGCTCATTACACTAGGCATGGGGAAGAGGGCAACCCCACATAACCTTCCCTGGATGGGGCACACTTATTTCTATGCCTCTCACTGCACAACTACAAGGGAAACTTTGCTTTTTTTATTTTGGATAGCATAAGGCATTATTTCTCTCATTCATACTAATGATGGGGCATAATTCCTGCCTCTGACACCAATTATAGGGCCATAGGTGTGCACCCAAAGCTTGTGCGTGTGTGTGTATATCTATATATATCAATAGGGCACTGGACATGTTGTCAAAAGGGGTCAAAACACACCCTTAATGTCTCACTGTTAAAACAGAAAGGGACTGAGGACAGAGATTCCCCAGTCCATTTCTCTGCAGCCAGGCAACAGGGGAATCTGCACAGCACAGGGTGGTTCGGGTGTGCCCAGGCACACCTGGCACACACCCTGCGCACAACTATGTGGGCACTGATACCAACAATAGGGGCACTATTCCTCCCACTGATACCAATGATAGGGGCACTATTCCTTCCAATGATACCAATGATAGGGGCTATATTCCTTCCACTAATACCAACAAAGGGGCACTGTTCCTCCCACTGATACCAATGATAGGGGCGCTATTCCTCCCACTGATACCAATGATAGGGGCACTATTCCTCCCACTGATACCAATGATAGGGGCACTATTCCTCCCACTGATACCAATGATAGGGGCGCTATTCCTCCCACTGATACCAATGATAGGGGCGCTATTCCTCCCACTGATACCAATGATAGGGGCACTATTCCTCCCACTGATACCAATGATAGGGGCTATATTCCTTCCACTAATTCCAACAAAGGGTTACTATTCCCCCCCACTGATACCACTAAATGGGCACTATTCCCCCCATTGATACCAATAAAGGGGCACTATTCCTCCCACTGATACCAATGAAGGGGCTCTATTTCCCCCACTGATACCAACAAAGTGGCACTATTCCACTGATACCACTAAAGGGGAACTATTCCCCCCACTGATACCAATGAAGGGGCACTATTCCTCCCACTGACACCAATGAAGGGGCACTATTCTTTCCACTGACATCAATGAAGGGGCACTATTCCTCCCACTGATACCAATAAAGGGGCACTATTCCTCCCACTGACACCAATGATGGGGCAGTATTCCCCCCACTGATACCAATAGAGGAGCACTATTCCTTCCACTGACACCAATAAAGGGGCACTTTTCCTTCCACTGACACCAATGATGGGGCAGTATTCCCCCCACTGATACCAATAAAGGGACACTATTCCTTCCACTGACACCAATGATGGGGCAGTATTCCCCCCCACTGATACCAAAAAAGGGACACTATTCCTTCCACTGACACCAATGATGGGGCAGTATTCCCCCCACTGACACCAATAAAGGGGCACTATACCTCCCACTGACACCAATGATGGGGCAGTATTCCCCCCACTGATACCAATAGAGGAGCACTAGTCCTTCCACTGACACCAATAAAGGGGCACTTTTCCTTCCACTGACACCAATGATGGGGCAGTATTCCCCCCACTGATACCAATAAAGGGACACTATTCCTTCCACTGACACCAATGATGGGGCAGTATTCCCCCCCACTGATACCAATAAAGGGACACTATTCCTTCCACTGAAACCAATGATGGGGCAGTATTCCCCCCACTGACACCAATGATGGGGCAGTATTCCCCCCACTGACACCAATAAAGGGGCACTATACCTCCCACTGACACCAATGATGGGACAGTATTCCCCCCCACTGATACCAATAGAGGGGCACTATTCCTTCCACTGACACCAGTGATGGGGCAGTATTCCCCCCACTGATACCAATAAAGGGGCACCATTCCTTCCACTGACACCAATGATGGGGCAGTATTCCCCCCCACTGATACCAATAAAGGGGCACTATACCTCCCACTGACACAAATGATGGGGCGTATTTCCCCCACTGATACCAATAGAGGGGCACTATTCCTTCCACTGACACCAGTGATGGGGCACTATTCCACTGATACCAATAAAAGGGCACTATTCCTCCCACTGACACCAATGATGGGGCAGTATTCCCCCCCACTGATACCAATAAAGGGGCACTATACCTCCCACTGACACCAATGATGGGGCAGTATTCCCCCCACTGATACCAATAGAGGGGCACTATTCCTTCCACTGACACCAATGAAGGGGCACTATTCCTCCCACTGATACCAATAAAGGGGCACTATTCCTCCCACTGACACCAATGATGGGGCAGTATTCCCCCCACTGATACCAATAGAGGGGCACTATTCCTTCCACTGACACCAATGAAGGGGCACTATTCCTCCCACTGATACCAATAAAGGGGCACTATTCCTTCCACTGACACCAATGATGGGGCAGTATTTTCCCCATGGGCACTATTCCTCCCACTAACACCAATGGAGGGGCACTATTCTTTCCACTGACACCAATGAAGGGGCACTATTCCTCCCACTGATACCAATAAAGGGGCACTATTCCTCCCACTGACACCAATGATGGGGCAGTATTCCCCCCACTGATACCAATAGAGGGGCACTATTCCTTCCACTGACACCAGTGATGGGGCAGTATTCCCCCCACTGACACCAATAAAGGGGCACTATTCCTTCCACTGACACCAATGATGGGGCAGTATTCCCCCTCATTGATACCAATAAAGGGGCACTATACCTCCCACTGACACAAATGATGGGGCAGTATTCCCCCCCACTGATACCAATAGAGGGGCACTATTCCTTCCACTGACACCAGTGATGGGGCACTATTCCTCCCACTGATACCAATAAAGGGGCACTATTCCTCCCACTGACACCAACGATGGGGCAGTATTCCCCCCCCCACTGATACCAATAAAGGGGCACTATACCTCCCACTGACACCAATGATGGGGCAGTATTCCCCCCACTGATACCAATAGAGGGGCACTATCCCTTCCACTGACAGCAGTGATGGGGCAGTATTCCCCCCACTGATACCAATAAAGGGGCAACATTCCTTCCACTGACACCAATGATGGGGCAGTATTCCCCCCCACTGATACCAATAAAGGTGCACTATTCCTCCCACTGACATCAATGAAGGGGCACTATTCTTTCCACTGACACCAATGAAGGGGCACTATTCCTCCCACTGATACCAATAAAGGAGCACTATTCCTTCCACTGACACCAATGATGGGACAGTATTTTCCCCACTGATACCAATAAAGGGGCACTATTCCTCCCACTGACACCAATGAAGGGGCACTATTCTTTCCACTGACACCAATGAAGGGGCACTATTCTTTCCACTGACACCAATGAAGGGGCACTATTCCTCCCACTGATACCAATAAAGGGGCACTATTCTTCCCACTGACACCAATGATGGGGCAGTATTGCCCCCACTGATATCAATAATGAGGCACAATTTCTCCCTGTAATATCAATGATGGGGCACTATTCTTCTTCATACTAACCACAGGAGCTATGTAAAAAGGACACAGTTTTACCATCCCCAACCTCATGCCTTAAATACAGCCGGAGGGGCCCTTCACATGCTGCAACTGTGACACTTGGGGGTTCATTTACTAAAGGTAAATAGACTGTGCACTTTGCAAGTACAGTTGCTCCAAAGCTTTGTAAGTAAGATGAAGCTTCACTTTGCAAAGAATATCCAATCACAAGCAAGGGAAAAAACAGTATGATTGGATGATGGGAGTCAGCAGAACTTCCCCTCATTTACTAAGCCTTGGAGCAACTGCACTTGCAGAGTCTACAGTCGATTTGCCTTTAGTAAATCCACCCCTTTGCACCAAGTTAATAGGCTCAAACTCAGCCATTCAAGTTAACGGGGCTGTGCACCATAACGCTTGGCCCGTGCTTGCACAATAATCCAAACACACACATCCTGAAGGTGGCTGTAAATGTAAGTGGGTGCTGCAGCAGGTCCCTAAGAAGAGGGCTCTAACAGGCTTTGGCTTCGACCATAGAGTGCCTTCCCTCCTGTCAGGAGCCTTACACCCCAGGGGGTTCAGGGTTTGAGGCCCTTCCTCTTCAGAGGTTGGACCATTTATGCACCTTTGTGCATGTTTTTTGGTGCTTTGATTTCACAGTTCACTTTTTTGTTCACAGGGATTCAACAAGCACCACACCATGGAGATCCGGAAGAAAAAAACATGCCCTTTGTCTACCAAAGTACAGTTATACATGTCCTGGTAGTCGGGGGGTTAATTTTTGAAGTCAATTGGCTTTCATGAAAAAGTGATCCAGCCACCCAAGAGCCACCCAGTCACTTTTAGGGTCTTTGCACACAGTACTATGTACGATAGAGAAGGGGTGCTGATATGGCTTGGTAACAAATTCAAAACAAGCCCCAACATCCCTGAATAGACAATCGAGACAGAAGTTTTTTAGAGGGGATTTTCCAGGTGCTGAAATATTAAGGACAAAAATTGATAAAAAAAGTAAATAATTTTATTAAATAAAAAGTTTGTTATTGAATAAACAAACATTGACATCAATATAGCATGTTTGAAAGTATAACCATTGTATGGGGATGTTTTTTCATGTGGACGGTGATGGTTATCCCGGCATGTTTCGCCACCTTCGGCTTCCTCAGGGGGGATATTTAGTAACACGATATATGTCACCAAACTTCAATTCCCAAGGGCTATAAGTATCAGCCAGGGCCAAGGTGATAGGATCCCAGGGGCGCACACAGAGTGGCCAACAAAGGCACAAATGATCTAAGTACACAAGCTGTAGATGTACAGCCAAATCAAGGTTGTCATATAGTGTTTAGAAACCAGTGATTGCCATTCATTAACAAGATGGAAAGGAAAGAGCTAGTACAGGTCTCCAGCAAAGTGTGGTCACCCTTGACTACTTCAACTTTCCACACGATAAGCCATTCCCATACTATGGTTATGTGTCTATTTAATAAAATTATTTACTTTTTTATCAATTTTTGTCCTTTAGTATTTCAACAACTGAGAAATCCCCTCAAAAATCTTCTCTGTCTCTATAGTACTATGTACAATGTATGAATGCCGGATCTTCCTGGCAGAAAGTTCATGCATAAAACATGCAAGTATGATCTGTATAGTGCATCCACATATACGTGTAAAAACTCTCCTAGCTCCCAGAATGGCAAATATTCAAATAGGCTTCTTGCACATGGACTAAAAAAACAAACTTTTTTTTTAAGGATCTGAACATAGATGCGTTGTGATATATCACAATGCACACAGCTGCGCCAAAGATATGCAGCAGTACTATCTGAAAAAAATAAAAAATAAAAATTTACACTTGAGTGCAGTAATGTGCATGCAAGCATATACAAGGGTATACACATAAATTGCAACACTGACAGCTAGAAGAGGAATGGAAAGAATAATTTTACACGTGTATATGTATATGCACTTTTGTGTACCTGTATGTGTGTATAAGCTAAGTCTTTATGGAAAATAACTTGTGTTTTCTGTTTTTCTGCCAGCAAGATCCTGCGTATAAAAAATAGGTAAATTATTATGTCTGTGTGCAAGAGTGGTTGTACTTGTCTCAAGAACACTAATTGTCACTTTTTTCTGCTGCTTCATTCCTCTATCAGCATGAATCACTTCTAACAGGTTTTCCTGACACCAAGAGAAAAATTGAGACGGGGAGGGACCTCCAGCAGATTGACAGCCTCAGCTCTGATCCTGTGTGTTGTGTGGGGAGGGCGTGTCTCTTCCCTCCAATCAGCTCTCAGAGCTCTCCTTACTGGGCTCTGCAGAGTGTAACTTCATCTCTCCACCCCTTTTTTTCTAAACTCTCAGACAAGCTTATAAATTCAGCACATTGAACGGATGTAGAGAAGACTGCAGATAGACAGACAGTTTCTTCTCTGTTTATCACCTGAAGATAGTGACTTCATTGGGTATATGTGAGCGTTTACAACCACTTTAACAACTTCCCTACCAGACCAATTCTGACATTTCTTACATACATACAAAAAAAACTTAGAACCCCCAAACAATATATACATATATATTAGCAGAGACTTTATAAAATGATGTGTGTAGCAATTTTTTTAAATATAAAAGATGATGTTATGCCGAGTAAACAGATACCTAACATGCCATGCTTTAAAATATGCGTACGCCCATGGAATGGTGCCAAACTACGGTACTTAAAATTCTCCATAAGGGACACTTCAAATGCCTTCACAGGTTACCAGTTTAGAGTTACACAGGAGATATGGCACTGCAATAATTGCTCTTGCTCTGATGTTCACGAATATACTTCACAAGTGTGGTGCAATCACCATTTACATATGCGTGCAGGACTCGCTTTTGCGCTTAAGCACGTGGGGACGGGAGCTCTACATTTTTTTTATTATTATTATTATCTAAAACTTTTATTTTTTACACTGTCTCTTTAATTTTTATTTATTTTTTATTTGTTGTTCATCCCTTGAGATAGCAATAAGGTTAATGTTAACAGCCAGGTAAACAAAGAGCTGAAAGTGATGAAATCTTTGTTGTTTCTGGGGTCACAGAGAGGGCGGAACAACATCAGTTCCTCTCTCTCGGTGTAGCGCAGCTGTCACCGCCGGTCGCAGAGCTCCCGGCTCTGCAAGCAGATGGGAGAGCCTGGGAAAGGTTACGGGGGGGGGGACCCCTTTGCGCAGCAAAATCAATTCTGCTTTACAGGGAATTGCTGGTTGCAAATTTTGATACCAGAATGATGGCTGTAGCTGCAGGCATCATCCCGATAAAACCACTTCAACCCAAGGATGTCCATGGACGTCCTAGGGTAGGGAAGTGGTTAAAGTATAACTGAAGGCAAGAGTGTTCAGAGTGGAAATGGATCAGAACACCTGTCAGGTTTGTATTGCTGTTTGTGCCCCTGTTAGGGAGATTCGCCATCTCTATTTGTCCTGTTTACCATTATCATTAAAAATCAAAGTAAAAGAAAATCCCACATTTTGGCCTGTGCCCAGAAAAGTAATAGTGGGGAAATCTTCCAATAGGAACACTAGTTCTGATAACCTTGGTGGACCCCAAGAGATTCCCTTAATTTGCAGGGATTTGCTCTCACTTCCTGTTTTGGCTATGGGGACAGGTTGTGAAGGTAAATCTCCGTAATGGGATACAGATGGCAAAAAAAAACAAAAAACAAACTGGCAGGGGTATAACCCTCCCTTACTCTATCCAAAATGAAAAAAAAGTTTTACCTTTCATTCTGGTTTAATATAATCTACTATTCAAGTGGTGGTGGTGGGGGGATTTTTTGTGTGTATTTGCATGCACCCATGCAGGGCCGGCCCTACCATGGGTCCCAGTGGGTCCATGGGACCCAGGTGGCAAGTTGAGAGGGCGGCAGAGCAGGGCCGCCGCTACCTATATGATCCACACCGGGTGCAGACTCAGTGAGGGTGTCACGGGCTGCATGACACAGGGCTATCCCACACAGCTGTGGCACTCTCACTGAGTCTGCATCCGATACTTCAGTGACAGCCAGAGCACAGAGATCAGTGTGAGAGCGAGTTTCCTCCCTTGCTCCGCCCATATGATAGAGCCGGGAGGAATTTTCTCACACCAGCTCCTGAGCACGGGGTGGCATCAATTGAGTCTGTATACTGTCTGAATATACCCTAGCCTGACTGTATACTACACTAGCCTGTCTGTAAATACCCTAGCCTGTCTATATACTACCCTAGCCTGTCTGTATATACCCTAGCTTGTCTGTATACTACACTTGCCTGTCTATATACTACACTAGCCTCTCTGTATACTACACTAGCCTGCCTGTATATACCCTAGCCAGTCTATATACTACACTAGCCTGTCTATATACTACACTAGCCTGTCTGTATATACCCTAGCCCAGTGATGGTGAACCTTGGCACCGCAGATGTTTTGGAACTACATTTCCCATGATGCACTCTGCAGTGTAGTTGAGCATCATGGGAAATGTAGTTCCAAAACATCTGGGGTGGCAAGGTTCGCCATCACTGCCCTAGCCTGTCTATATATACCCTAGCATGTCTGTATACTACACTAGCCTGTCTGTATATATACCCTAGCCTGTCTATATACTACACTAGCCTGTCTGTATATACCCTAGCCTGTCTGTATACTACACTAGCCTGTCTGTATTCTACCCTAGCCTGGCTATATACTACCCTAGCCTGGCTATATACTACACTAGCCTGGCTATATACTACACTAGCCTGTCTGTATATACCCTAGCCTGTCTGTATATAACCTAGCCTGTCTATATACTACACTAGCCAGTCTGTATACTACACTAGCCTGTCTGTATATACCCTAGCCTGTCTTTATATACCCTAGCCTGTCTATATACTACACTAGCCTGTCTGTATACTACCCTAGCCTGGCTATATATTACCCTAGCCTGGCTATATGCTACACTAGCCTGTCTATATACTACACTAGCCTGTCTATATACTAAACTAGCCTGTCTGTATATACCCTAGCCTGTCTATATACTACACTAGCCTGTCTGTATACTACACTAGCTTGTCTGTATATACCCTAGCCTGTCTGTATATATCCTAGCCTGTCTGTATATACCCAAAAAGAGACAAAATGCTCCCAGGGGCCTATGCGCAGCTTACAAGTAATGAATGTACTTGGGACAGCTCTCTTTATATAGAAATATGCTATAAACTTATCAGGGACCATGAATCAGACAGAGACAGAAGTATAGTTAAATCACACTTGTTTAATAATAATAATAAAAAGGCAAACAGAGTAAGCATAGGTCAAAACAAGCCAGAGTTCAGTAACTGGATTGGGTAGTCAGTCAAGCCAATGTCAGAGAGCCAGAGATGAACATAGTAGTACAGCAAGCAGGATCAGGAGCCAGAAGGGACGTCAGCTGATCAAGTCTTCAACAGGAATGCAGGAGAAAGTCTCTGTGATGTTGACAAAGGCGAAGGCAGAGATCAAGTGGGCTGGACGACTTTAAGTAGGCAGGACTGAGGAGCAGAATCAACAACAGCTGGGTAACTGTGGAGAGAGATGGGAGCTGGCAATTAGCCAACAGCTGAGCGGCCAGCTCAGAGAAGGAAGGGCTGAGCCCAGCCCCGACAGTACCCCCTCCTCAACGACCCCTCCCCCTCAGAGGACCACCGGGCTTGAGGGGAAAACGTCTATGGAAATCACGGAGGAGGACAGGGGCATGTACGTCCGAGGATGAGACCCAAGAGTGTTCCTCCGGACCGTACCCCTTCCAATGCACCGGGTACTGTATGTGCCCACGGAACCTACGGTAGTCAACAATCGATTGTACTTCATACTCCTCATGGTTCTCAACCTGTATAGGGTGAGGACATGGCACCAAGGTGGTAAAGCGATTGCAGACCAAAGGTTTCAATAAGGAGACATGAAACACATTTGAGATGTGCATACTAGGAGGAAAGTCCAAGGCGTAAGCCACTGGGTTAATCCTGCGAAGGATACGGAAAAGCCCAATAAAATGAGGTGCGAACTTTAAAGAAGGAACACGAAGTCGGAGGTTGCGAGCCGACAGCCAGACTCTGTCCCCAACCTGGTAGGAAGGTGCAGGCAGGCGTCTGCGGTCAGCATGGAATCTGTACTTATTGTTAGCATGTTGCAAAGCCTCCTGAACTTGTGCCCAAGTGGAACAAAGACCACGGAGATGCTCCTCCAATGCAGGAATACTCTGTGGAACAAACGAGTCAGGCAACATGGAAGGTTGGAAACCATAATTCGCCATAAACGGGGACAATCAGGAAGCAGAATTCAAGGCACTGTTGTGAGCAAACTCTGCCCATGGTAATAGGTCTGACCAGTTGTTATGATGGTCAGAAATATAGCAACGTAAGAATTGTTCCAAGGACTGATTGTCTCATTCTGTGGCCCCATTAGACTGCGGGTGATATGCAAAGGAGAAAGCAAGCTGAATTCCCAACTCTGCACAAAAGGCTCGCCAGAAACGGGAGACAAACTGACTACCCCTGTCCGAGACAATCACGTTGGGTAGCCCATGTAAGCGAAAGATCTCCCGAGCAAAAATGGAAGCCAGTTCCTTAGAAGTGGGCAGCTTCTTAAGTGGAATGCAATGACACATCTTTGAGAACCGGTCAACCACCATAAGGATAACAGTGTTGCCTTGGCAGTTGGGTAGCTCCACAATGAAATCCATAGACAGGTGGGTCCAGGGCCTCTCTCCATTGGGTATGGGTTGTAGGAGGCCCACTGGAAGGTGTCGTGGAGTCTTACTCTGAGCACACATGGAACAGGCAGCTATGAAGGCAGTTACATCAGCCCGTAGACTAGGCCACCAGAATTGTTGGGAAATGGCCCAAACAAGTTGATTCTTCCCAGGGTGGCCAGCTGCCTTGGGAGAATGGTAAGTCTGGAGCACAGCAGTATGGAGACTCTCTGGGACAAAGCAGCGGTCACAAGCTTTCTCAGGAGGAGCATGGACCTGAGCAACAAGAATTTTGTCACCCAAACGAGAAGTAAGACTGGTGCGAACCGTAGCCAGAATACGATCAGGAGGAATCACAGGAACCGGAACCGACTCCAACTTGGAAGTGGAGGAAAATTGTTGTGACAAGGCGTCAGCCTTTACATTCTTAGTACCGGGTAAGAATGAGACAATGTAATTAAAACTCGACAAGAAAAGAGCCCATCGCGCCCTTCTGGCAGAGAGGTGCTTAGCCTCAGACAAGAATGTGAGATTCTTATGGTCAGTAAGAATGAGAACCGGCACAGTGGTACCTTCAAGGAAATGTCTCCATTCTTTCAGGGCTAAAATGATCGCCAACAGCTCTCTGTCACCTCATCTCGTAATTGCACTCTGTAGATGACAATTTCTTGGAAAAGTAGCCTCACGGATGCATAGCGCTCTCAGAGTTAGGACATTGAGGCAGAAGGGCGCCAACTACAGTCTCAGAAGCATCAACTTCTAGGTTAAGAACAACGTAGGATCAGGATGTGCCAACACAGGAGCAGAAACAGAGGCAGCCTTGAGACTCTCAAAGGCCTTAATGGAAAAGGTCTGGAAGGAGGGGGAGAGAGTCAATGCTGAAGGATGTAAATAGGTTTTTTTTGTGTGTGTGCGGCCCATTGGGTCTTGTGTTTAATTGTTATGCCCTGTACACACGGTCGGACTTTGTTCGGACATTCCAACGGATGTTGGCTCAAACTTGTCTTGCATACACACGGTCACACAAAGTTGTCGGAAAATCCGATCGTTCTAAACACGTTGACGTAAAACACGTACGTCGGGACTATAAACGGGGCAGTGGCCAATAGCTTTCATCTCTTTATTTATTCTGAGCATGCGTGGCACTTTGTCCGTCGGATTTGGGTACACACGATCGGAATTTCCGACAACGGATTTTGTTGTCGGAAAATTTTATATCCTGCTCTCAAACTTTGTGTGTCGGAAAATCCGATGGAAAATGTGTGATGGAGCCTACACACGGTCTGAATCTCCGACAACAAGGTCCTATCACACATTTTCCGTCGGAAAATCCGACCATGTGTACGGAGCATAACTATTATGTTATAAAAGCAATAAACAAAACTTTTCAAAAAAAAGTCCTTAATGGACTCCGGAGACCAACTCTGTGGGTTACCGTCCTGTCTGGTCATATCAGTCAGGGGCTTGACCAGAGACGAGAAGTTACAAATAAACTTCCGATAATAGTTGGCAAAACCCACGGGTCGGGGCCACTGTAGGACTGCCAAAAGTTTCTCTGGGTCCATCGAAAAACCAGCAGTGGAAATGACAGGAATTTAACCTGTTCACGATGGAAAGCGCACTTCTCCAGTTTACAATAGAGATTGTTTTCTCTTAGTTTCTGAAGCACACGACAGACATCTGTGTGGTGGCTCTCCAGAGACTTGGAAAATATGAGGATATCATTGAGATAAACCACCACACATAACTGCAACAAATTTTGGAGGACATCGCTAATAAATTCCTGGAAAACTGCCGGGGCATTACAAAGGCCAAAAGGCATTACGAGATACTCATAATGGCCTGTTCTGGTATTAAACGCATTTTTCCACTCATCACCCTCCTTAATCTGCAGGAGATTGTATGCCCCTCTCAAATCAAGTTTTGTGAAAACCGTTGCTCCCTTGAGGTGGTCAAATAACTCTGTAATCAATGGAATCGGGTAGGCAAAGGGTAAATACGGCCACGAGGGGGTATGGCACCAGGTTGAAGGTCAATTGCACAATCATAAGTCCGGTGTGGAGGCAAACTACCGGCTTGACCTTTGTCAAAGACATCGCTAAAATCGCGGTACTCCTTCGGCAGGGAGGAAAGTGAAAAGGTGCACAGGACCTTGGCAACCTTCTGGAAGCATGTCTCATTGCATTGTGGTGACCAGGAGAGAACCTCAGCACGGAGCCAATCAAAAGAGGGGTTGTGCCTTTGTAACCAAGGATAACCAATAAGCAGTGGAAACCTAGGTGAGGAAATAACTTGGAATTGGATTATCTCATGGTGAAGAGCCCCTACGGCCATGGACAACGGAACTGTCTCATGAGTCACATGGGCAGGCTGTAGAGGCCTCCCTTCAAGAGTCTCAATTGCAAGTGGAGTGTCACGCAGCTGCAGCGGAATCGAGTGCTGCGATACAAAGGCAGCAATAATGAACAGGCCTACAGCCCCAGAGTCAATTAGAGCCTGTATCTCGATGGATGACTCAGCCCAAAAAAGGATAACTGGGGACGAAACAACGCCACCTAAGGTCTGTCCATGACAGGACCTCAAGGTTTGGGCATTCCCTGGACGGGTAGGACAAGACTTCAAAAAGTGACCTGCCTGGCCACAATAAAGGCACAATCTCTCCCTCCTCCTAAAGGCTCTCTCATCCGCAGAGAGACACGTGAAGCCCAAGTGCATGGGTTCATCTTCACTTACCGACTCAGTACCAGGAGGCATGGGAGGTGAGGGAGGCAAGGGTGGGATTGCAAAGTTCGGAGGAAAACGTACAGGAGGCTTCCACAAGCGTTCCTTAAAAGAGAGTCTTTCTCTGAATCTGGAGTCAATGAGGATGGCAAACGTGATCAACCTCTCCACCTCAGTGGGTATATCTCGGGCTGCTATCTCATCCTCGATGAAATCCGAGAGACCATGAGAAAAAGCAGCCACGAGGGCCTCATTATTCCAAGCAACCTCTGCTGCCAGAGTACGGAATTCAATGGCGTAGTCGGCAACAGTTCTCGTACTCTGATGGACATGAGGCACTTGGTGGCAGAAGCGGAGCGTGCGGGAACGTCAAATCCCCTTTTCAAGGAGGCCACAAAGTCAGGGTAACTCAAGACAACAGGTTTTTGCGTCTCCCATAGAGGGTTTGCCCAGGCCAGGGCTCTCTCAGAAAGCAAAGATATCACGAAACCTACTTTGCTTCTGTCCGTGGGAAACGCCTGGGGCAGCATCTCAAAGTAAATCTCAACCTGGTTGAGAAACCCTCTGCATTGAACTGGATCACCCCCAAATCGCTGGGGAAGTGGAGCGGAAACAGACATACCTCTTATAGAGGTAATACTCGAGGCAGGTGCCCGCACAGAGACTGGCGCAGCAGCAGGGACGGCCTGCAACTCAGGTTGTACCGGAGCAGCCACAGTGGGAGTTTCCAGGTGAGCCGTGCGACTCAGGAGCATTTGTAACGCTATGGCAAACTGATCCATGCAGTGATCTTGCTCATCCAATCTGGAAAAAATATTACCAACAAGTGGATTGACTGTATCTTCTGAATTCATGGCCTTCGCCTACTATCAGGGACCATGAAGTAGACCGAGACAGAAGTATAGTTAAATCACACTTGTTTAATAATAATAATAAAAAGGTAAACAGAGTAAGAGTGGTCAAAACAAGCCAGAGTTCAGTAACTGGGTCAGGTAGTCAGCCAAGCCAATGTCAGAGAGCCAGAGATGAACGTAGTAGTACAGCAAGCAGGATCAGGAGCCAGAAGGGACGTCAGCTGAGCAAGTCTTCAACAGGAGTGCAGGAGAAAGTCTCTGTGATGTTGACAAAGGCGAAGGCAGAGATCAAGTGAGCTGGATGACTTTAAGTAGGTAGGACTGAAGAGCAGAATCAACAACAGCTGGGTAACTGTGTAGAGAGATGGGAGCTGGCAATTAGCCGACAGCTGAGCGGCCAACTCAGAGATGGAAGGGCTGAGCCCAGCCCTGACAAAACCCCTATGAGTGAGATTATAGATACATGTACACACTTGTTGGAAATCCATATCCTCCAGGTGATGTATTAAATCTAGGAGTTACTCCCCTAGCAAAATCTACATGATTTGAACCAACATAATGGACAATTCAAAACTAGTCAAATAGCTGTAAGTAAATATATTACACTGTATGCGCACCTGTGACTCCCTCCACCCCACATGCCTAATGATGTGTGACCTCTTGTAGATAGAACTGGACTCCTTGTCCACTCCTTGGATGGCTGACCACTGTGAGAATATCCTGGTGTGATGTTTTGTATTTCTGCTCTGGCCACTCAAACACTTTTTTTTATCAATGGTAGGACCTGTATTCCTGTATATACAGGCTTGTTTTCTCCAAACGATTATGATGATGGTGATATTATTAATTTTATGTATTGATATGTTATAGATGTCTATATCCCCCTGAAGAAGATCAAATACAATATTAAGATTGAAACACGTTGGGGTTATCCTTAACAGCAGCATTCATAGATGTTTTCCCATTCCCCCCTTCCGTTCTTTTGACATCACTGTTTTTATTCGATGATGATTTTTTATATCAATTCAAACAAAACAAGTACATTCATTACTTGTAAGCTGCGCATAGTCCCTTGGGAGTATTTTGTCTTTTTTCATTTATGCTGTTGGGCTAGCACCATTTTGTCCATACCCAGGGGAGGTGTGTGCCATTTTTTTTGTCTGTATATACACTAGCCTGTCTGTATATACCCTAGCCTGGTTGTATACTTAACTAGCCTGTTTGTATATACCCTAGCCTGTCTGTATATACCCTAGCCTGCCTATATACTACACTAGCCTGTCTGTATATACTCTAGCCTGTCTTTATATACCCTAGTCTGTCTGTATACTACACTAGCCTGTTTGTATATACCCTAGCCTGTTTGTATATACCCTAGCCTGTCTATATACTTGTCAGGGCTGAGCTCAGCCCTTCCTTCTCTGAGCTGGCTGCTCAGCTGTCAGCTAATTGCCAGCTCCTATCTCTCCACGGTGACTCACCTGTTAATGATATCGTTCTCGTCAGTCCTGCCTACTTAAGTGTCCAGCCCAGATGATCTCTGCCTTCGTCTTGGTCACATTTCTAGAGACTCTCTCCTGTGTTCCTGTTAAAGACTTGCCTGCTGTTTTTCTACACTCATCTCTGGCTCCCTGACTTTTGGCTTGTCTGGCTATCTGTTCCGGTTTCTGAACTCTAGCTATGTTTTGACTAAGTTTACTCTTTTTACCTTTTTTTATTATTATTAAACGGTACTTCTGTCTCAGTCTGATTCGTGGTTTCTGACAATACTACACTACCTGTATACACCCTAGCCTTTCTGTATACACCCTAGCCTGTCTGTATATACACTAGCCTGTCTGTATATACCCTAGCTTGTCTGTATACTACACTAGCCTGCCTGTATATACCCTAGCCTGTCTGTATATACCCTAGCCTGCCTATATACTACACTAGCATGTCTGTATATACCCTAGCCTGTCTGTATACTACACTAGCCTACCTGTATATACCCTAGCCTGCCTATATACTACACTAGCCTGTCTGTATATACCCTAGCCTGTCTGTATATACTCTAGCCTGTCTATATACTACACTATTCTGTCTGTATATACCCTAGCCTGTCTATATACTACACTAGCCTGTCTGTATACTACTCTATCCTGTCTGTATATACCCTAGCCTGTCTGTATTTACCCTAGCCTGTCTATATACTACACTAGCCTGTCTGTATACTACACTAGCCTGTCAGTATATACCCTAGCCTGCCTGTATATACCCTAGCCTTTTTTTTGGGGGGGGGTGCAGCATTTAATTCTTGGACCCAGGCAACACAATGTTTTGGGCCAGCCCTGTACCCATGTAAAATACTAAGCATATACTGAGTTTTTGTTTTGCAATGGGTTGCTTTCAGGATTGTAAAAAATGCCTAAAAACTTGCTACTTTTGGCACCCATGTGCAGGAGTATTTACGGGGCTCTGACTGTGTTGCACCCCCCCCCCCTCTCATATATAAGGTCAACAGCCCTATACTGTATGTGATTGCATTTTTACTGTAACGGGTTCTCCTTTCTGAGACATTAGGGCTCTGTTAGATCTCTTCCTTTACATGGTGTGTTTTGTTTACAAGTAACCTTGACAGTGTTACTTTAAACATAGTAGCAAGTTTCCTTGTCTCCATCATTATGTATTTTTAAACCTCTTGACCAGTTTGTATAAAGCAAACAAAGATATTTTTTTTTTTTTTTTTGCAAAAGTAAAAAAGACATAGTAGCAAATACAAGTTAAGTATTGCACCAAGTCATTTTAATCTCTTCATGCCTAAACTTTTGCTTACAAGTTTAAATCAGTATTTTTAGCTATATAATTACTTAGAACCCCCAAACAATATATATACATTTTTTAGCAGAGACCCCAGAGAATAAAATGGTGATCGTTGAAATACTTTATGTCACACTGTATTTGCGCAGCGGTCTTTCAAATGCAATTTTTTTGAAAGAAATACACTTTCAGGAATTAAAAAAAAAATAAAAAATCAGTAAGGTTAGCCCAATTTTTTGTACAATGTGAAAGATGTTACTCAGCGTAAATAGATACCTAACATGTCATGCTTTAAAACTGCACACATTCGTGGAATGGCAACAAACTACGTTACCTTAAAATCTCCATAGGCGATGCTCTAAAAATTTCTTCAGGTTACCTGTTACAGAGGAGGTCTAGCACTAGAATTATTGCTCTTGCTTTAACGATCGTGAAATCTCACATGTGTAGTTTGAACACTGTTTACATTTGTGGGCATGACTTACGTATGCGCTCGCTTATGCACGCAAGCACAGAGGGATGGGGTGCTTTAAATTTTTTTTTTCTTCTTTTTTTTTTAATTTTTTTTTTTACACTGTCCCTTTGAAATTGTTTAATTTTTGAACACTTTTATTGTAATGGGCAGTGACAGGTACTCTTAATGGAGAGATTCTGGGTTACTTGATCCGAGACCCAAACAAAGCCGATTCCGGCATTGTTCGGGTTTTGAAAAGGTGCCTGCACTATTTTGGTGCAACTTTTTATGCGACTATAGTCCAAAGTCGGATCAAAGTCGCACCAAAGATCACAAAAAACAGCGCTCCAAAGTCGCACTGGTAATCGTGTGACTTTGGAGACACGCTGATGTGAATTGAACCTTAGAACCATTTAGCATGGAGAAGTAATTTACAAAACATTGAAACAACACGTCCCTTTTCACACGGCCATTCCGATCAGAAAGACTGACAGGCAGACCTAATCGGAAGGTCCACCCAGCCCTATGCACAGGTGGGTATAAATGGGCTATGTAAACAAGGCAGATTGCCATTCTGTCAGGAGGGAGGGCATGGATTCTGTGTTCCTGCAAAGCAAAGACATGAATCCATGCCTTCCCCTAGTAAAAGCACCTCCCACACTGTAACAAAACACAGGCTAGGCACACAGTTAATTCTTTGATCGCACCTGATGTTAACCCCTTCTCAACAAGTGTCATTAGTACAGTGACAGTGTATATTTTTAGCACTGATCACTGTATTAGTGTCATTGGTTTCCAAAAAAGTGTGAAAAGTGTTAGTATCTGATTTGTCCGCTGCAATATCACAGTCCCGCTTTAAGTCGCTAATCGCTGCCATTACTAGTAAATAAATAAATAAAAATTCCATAAATATATCCCATAGTTGGAGATGCTATAACTTATGCGCAAACCAATCAATATACGCTTATTTTTTTTTGGATTTATAAAGGAATTCAAATTTTTATATTTTTTTATTGGATATATTTTATAGCAGAAAGTAAAAAAATATTGTGTTTTTTTTTTTTCAAAATTGTTGGTATTTTTTGTTTATAGCACAAAAAATAAAACACACAGAGGTGATCAAGTACCACCAAAATAAATCTCTATTTGTGGGGAAAAAAGGACATACATTTTTCTTTGGTACAGTGTTGCACGACAGCGCAATTGTAAGGTAAAGTAATGCAGTGCCGTGTCGCAAAAAATGGCCTGGTCATGAAGGGGGGGGGGGGGGAATTCTTCTAGAGCTGAAGTGGTTAACCTGAGGGTCTTGTACATACTGTAATGTCTTTTTCTTCAGAACAGTCTCAGTTTAAGAATGATAATTGCTTAACTGAATCTACCTTAAAGTACTGTGCCTTATAAATTGTGACAGGAACAATAACGCTGAACTATTTTGTCTTCACTTCTCAGGTCTTATGGTGGCCATGCTTCGATAAATGATCAGGTATTTTTCTGAGTGATCTCTTGAGATAATCCATCTATAATTGACAACCCCAAAATTTGCTTTGTAAAGAGAGGGTCAAGTAATTAATTTTTTCCCTTTTTCTTGTGCTTTGTGTAACCACATGGAGATAGATGGAGGGGAGGGTCCCCTCTTGCTTTTGTGAGCTGAGATTCAAGCAATGGGCAGTGGGGCAAGTAGGTATGGAATTCTTCCTTTACAGGGTGTGTTTTCTATTTAAATGGTCTCAGAGTTGCTTTAACGCATAACACATAATAAATTATTTATGAAACAGATCTAAGTAAGATGCTTTAATTACTGAATACATCTGGGATTAATTATTCAGAATTAGGGGGCTATTGGAATAAAAGCATACATGCCCAGGGGTACTTGAGATTAGAGGACCCTCACCATGGGGTGTTTGATAAACATTGGATTTTACTAAGTCATACTCACTTTAAAACAGTTCGGAATTGCTGGTCTACAACATTATGATTTAGCTTTATAAGTGACAAAGTAACTTTAAATTGTAATCACAGCTACTGCCTGCGATTATGTAAATATTTCCTTGTAGTTTAATTCATTGGAGGCTCTTGCAAACTGAGCTGTCTTTATGTTTGTTTTGTCTACATGTCTACATAGCTATTGTTCAGAAATACAGAATATGTTGGTGCGTATGAGTACATGTTATTATTTTTAGATTTGGACAGATTGCGGAATGCAGCACTTTTCTTGCATTTAAAGTGGTTGTAAACCTCAGACATGTAATATGAACAAAGCAGATCCCTCTAAAATGTGTACTTGTCTCAGTTAAGACCACTATGTGTCATTTCAATCTGCTGTTTCATTCCTCTGCTATCAGCATCAATCATTTCTGAAAAGTTTTCCTGACTCCAAAAGAAATATGGTGACAGGGGAGGGACCTCCAGCTGATTGCCAGTCTCAGCTCTGTTCCTGTGTGCTGTGTGGTGGAGTATCCCTTTCCTTCAATCAGCTCTCAGAGCTCTCCTCACTGAGCTCTGCAGAGTCAACACCAATGATGGGCCCTATACTTCCCAATGACACCAATGATGGAACACTATTCCTCCAGCTGACACCAATTGTGGGGCACCATTCCTCCATTTGAAACCCGTGATAGGGCAATATTCCATCCACTGACACCAATGATGGGGTCCATTGACTATACCTCCCACTGACACCAGTTATGGGGCACTGTTACTCGCACTGACACCAAGGACAGGACACTGTTACTCCCACTGACACTAATCACGGGGCATTATCTCTCCCAATGACACCAATTATGGGGCACTATTCCCCTGACTATATTTCTCCCACTGTAGCTGTTTTAGTAGAGTACTCTGTGATACTGTTTTTATTTGTGCTAACATTTACCTTACCCCCCCCCCTCCCGTTCTCCCATTTTTCTTCCCTTCTTCCGTCCCCTTCCCCCCTTTGTCCTCTTTCTTTTCCCCTTGGTTTCTTTTTTCCCTTTTTCTTCTCTTCCTTTTTCCTCCACCCCCTTCTCTCCTTTTTGCTTTTCCTTTTCCCTTTTCCTCCTTCTTTCCCTCCCCGTTTCCCTACCCCTTCCCAACTGTTTTCCCCTTTTTCAACCTTTCCCCACAAATGGGTTGTTTTGTCCTTGGTTCACTCCACTTATTCCTTCACTTAAGTATGTGCTTAACAAAACTCCCCCATATTTGCACTCTTATATGACTTTGGGCATTTTTGCCCGATATGATCAACCTTCCATGCTGTTTTTACCTAGACGCTAAATTAGCTGGTCATACTAACATCTCCTTCCCAATCGCCGTGGGAGACCTCTCCGGGTAGTCTCAGGCTGTGTTCCAACCAGGCCATGGGTAAGATGTTTCATATAGTTATTATTCGTCTATTCCCTCCCCATTTTTTCTGTGTTAACATTGGTTGATGTGTTATTTTTGACTTTATTGTATTTTTATTAACTTTTTCGCAGATGTATTTTCCTGATGAAGCGGTAAATCCACGAAACTAGTAGAAATACTGAAATACCATGTCATCTGTGTTTTTAATGGAAATTGTTGTTTTTGTGCTTGTCATTTGGTACTAATAAAATTTGTATACTTTTATTAATGTTTTGTAGTACCTATGCACACTTTCTTCATATGTACCGTGATAGTCCACTTGCCTTTTCCTTTTGGTGAGTTTGGGGTGGGGCCCATACTCCCAACAATTTTTCTCGTATAACTTGGATGATAGTACATTCTATACATAAAAATCGATATATAATCCATACTACTTTGTGAGGCCACTCACTCTCTGGACAGTGATTTAGAAAACCGAGGTCCACATTTAACCCTTTGAAAAACAAAAACATTCATGTCTTCTATACAGTGGTCTGGTTATGGGAAATGATGTCCTACAGGTGTGTAGTAATCCTCTTCCTTATCTTATTTTATTGATGTTTCTGTGAAAAATCATTCTTTTTTGTAGTTTCTTTCCAGTTTTGCCAGTATAGGATGCTTGATTGCATTCTTTGCTTTGAATGAAGTATGTGACATTAATGGATCTATAGCTCTATGATCCTGGAATATATTGAAGGTCTTTTTGCATGTGTCCAATGATGAAAAAACATCCAAGAAGTGCTGGAGCTTTGATGTGAATTCATATCAAGTAGCGGGAGGACAAAAATATTTGGACTCTTATGCCGCGTACACATGGCCAGACTTGCCAACGGGCTAAACTCCGTCGGCATTTCCGACGGGGAGATTTAGAACATGTTCTATATCTGAGTCCGTCGGAAATGCTGACAGAAAAAGTCCGATGGGGCATACACACGGTCGGAATGTCCCATCGGACTTTTTCTGTCGGGAAATCCGGCCGTGTGTATGCAGCTTTAGGCTGCTCAGAACAGGCAAGGCTACCCTCCAGTTGGTATCCCAGCAAGTTACAAGGAAAAAAACAGGCTAATAAACAACTAATGAAAAGAGCACCAGACCAAAGGATAGAAGAGTCCAAATTCTGGTATTACTTTATACTAAAAAAACAGCCAATGCATTTCAGGGGTCAGAAGTAAAACTTCCCCTTCATCAGTGCTTCAGTAAAGAAAAAAAACATTGAATGGACTCAAAATAGATCTTTGCTGTGTGGATTTGTGTAGTGAAGCTCATTGCTGGACCAAGACAGTCATTTCTTACACAGATACTACTGGCAGTGGGCAGTAATTTTTCTCATCAAGCATTTAGCTTCCCTAAACAGATTTACACAGGAAAGCTCTATCCTGAGCCCATTCAAGGTCCCTTTTTTAACTGAAGCCCCAATGAAGGTTTTTTTTCTGCCCCCCAAAATGCATTGGCTGTTCTTTAATATAAACAAATTAATTTGGACTCTTTTGTTCTTTGGTCAGGCGCTCCTTCCATTAATGTATTTCTTTTGTGTGTGTGTGTATGAGACTTTTTAATAGATTGATTTGGCTGCACAGTTTGCAGTATTTGTTGTTGTAAGGTTTGGTTCCATTATTTGTGTCCACGTAGACCAAATTAAGTTTCCTGCTGATTATTAATGTCTGAGGTTGTTGGTTGCTTGAAAGCCAGAATAGGGGGTTATTGCATTATTTATTTCAGGGTTTTGTCTTCCATTATGATGGGTTGAACCTCTTTATTTATCTTTCTTATCACTTCTAATGCTGGAATGTATGTGGTTACTGGAGGCATGTCGATATTTGATTTTTTTTTTTTTGTGTGTGTTTTAGGAGATATTCTCTTTGGGTTTTCAAGGCAATGTTTAGGCTTGTAGTGATGGTTTTGTTGCTGAGAGGTAAAAAGGAAGCCGCACCAATCTAATCTTTGCTTACTCGTTTAGATTGCCGCTGCTTGCTTTTACCCCTCTATACCTACAGAGCTGCTTCTTACTTTGACAGCTGGCTGCCTATCTACCGCAGTGCCCCATACTAAGACCACTACTATATCTGGACTTTTATTCTTGGACTTACCAGCTTATGTGTACATATATCATACGCATTCATTTACAGTAATGTACCGGTCTTTTTGTATACAGCCTTGTGCTACCTACCTACAGTTCATCCTCAACAGCGTTCAACATATCCACAAATTGTTTTGTTGCTGTAATCTTTATCATGGAAGAATTCTGATAGTACTCTTAGATGTTTATTTCTGTCTTGTGTGTCAGAGCATATGCGATAATATATAGTGACCTGGCTGTGTGTAAAGGCTTGTTTTGGGTGTTAGGGGTGGAAGCTGAAACTGTGGAAATAGTTGCATCATTCATTGGGTTTACCCCACTGAAACCATTTATGGGACACTATTCCTTGCACTGACACCATTTACAGGGCATTATTCCTGTGGATGTCACCAATGATGGGACACTATTCCTCTGACTGACACCAATGATGGAGAATTTTTCCTCCCACTGACACCATTGATGGGACACTATTCTTGCCACAGACACCATTGATGGGGCACTATTCCTTCAACTGACACCAATGTTAGGGCACTATTTTTGCCACTGATAATGATGGTGCACTTTTTTATTTAGTGACACCAAGGTTTGTGCAATTTCTCCTACCCACAATGACCACAGGTGCTAGATCTGTTTTTAAATCCAAATTACTTCTTTCCACTGACCACCAAGCCTGTGGCATTTTTTACTCCTACTGACCTCTGAGCCTGGGACATTGTTTACTCCCACTGATATTGAGCACATTTTCTGTTCCAACTGCCCTCATTCTGAACCCCCTAAAGCCTGAAGGAACAGGCCCTTTGTTTAGAAGTTTGAGGACCCCTGGGTTAGAAACTTAATGAGGCTTTTATTTCTATCCTTATAGTGTAATGGAAATACAGTATGAGGTCTACAATGATCTTTACCTTCAGATTACATTAATGATTGACAATATTAATAATGTAACTTACAGTGAACTTTTGACATACAGTATGGCTTAAAAAGTTTCAGAACACCGCCTGGACATTCTGGGAACACCATAAGGAGACACCATAAACCAACCAGCTCCGGAACTTTATCTAGAGGTAATAGCTGGAAAAAGTTTATTGCCCACTAGGCTACCTGGTTCAAAGATGTAATCTAATTGTCATGTTAAATAGCTCTAAAGGGGTATATGACAAATAACTCTGTGGAGAATGTGACTTCAAAGAACTCAATTGAAGTGAGGGGAGAAGGAAGGCAGCTGGAACTACTTGCTCATAAATGACAGCTGGTGACTTAAAGCTGACCTATCTTAAGATTTCTGTCATAGCCCAACTAGCACCCCCCATTGACTGAATGTTGTAAAGTCTTAAGATATGTGAGCGGGAGTGTCTCTACCTGGAAGTGTGTCAGGAGGAGTGGTCTTTGCAAAGAGTATATAATACAAAAGCAGAACCCCCACTTTCTCTCTTGATCTCTGAGCATAATGGGTACATAAGGTTGTCTGTGTAAGGTATCTCCATTATTCTTTGTTCTTTTTTTTTCCTGCAACTTTCTTTCCTGTAGTTGTCTCTATGTATTGGTAACATTCTGTATTTACATTGTAACATCATTCTTTTTTTTATAACTACTTGCTTTGAATTTCATTGTATTTGATTTGATTAATAGCTTATTTGTTTTCTGTGTAAATAAATGAGATATTTATTTTTCTGCACAGTTGTAATCTTTTGTTATTAACATTATTGGTAATAGCAGCATCAGCATTGGCTAGAATCTTATATAGACAAAAGGATGTAATCACGTATTATAATGATCACTGAGCAAACAAGTGAGGTAGTAGAAATCACCAAAACCATAGGAAAGATAAACATAGAGGAAAGATCTGCTAAATTTAGTTGTACTTAGTAATAAAAATCCAATTGAAGTTCAAACCCTTCCCCCACTCTATTTAGCACTAACAAGTATATATATATATGATGCATTTGGGCTTGGAGCCAGATTATGAGCTGGATAGCCAAGAAATATGCAGGAGGTCAACAATGGCAACCTATTCATTTCTACCATGATACATTTCCTTTAGTGATTATGTCAACCCTAACAGTTAACTTCTCTAATTTGCTCCCTTTTGGTCTGATCCATACACCATTGAACATCATGTGTTTGTAAAAAATACATGCTGATTCTGCGAGAAATCCAATACTGTTCTGTGCAATCAGCAGTCTTATCTCAAGCTGTCTTATAATCCCCACCCAGCTCTCCTCTGTGTGCCATTCATTCTGCACTAGCATGTTTTGCAGTGCACTTTGGTGCTTTTTTGGTGTTCACTGTTCCATTAGGCAGCCCATTCAAATAAACAGACTGCCTTACTGCACATACTCAGTAATGGTGTGAATGGGCTCTAACAAATTTGCTGGATTTGTTGTAACACTAAACTCCACCAACACATTTTAGTTTCAAGCAGAATAGGTCAGGGCAAGGTTTTCTATCCTGCTGTGTCTTTTCTGCTCTTCATATTCAGAACATGATCTGTTTTAAGCTATTTTACTGCTGAAGGCCTATTGCTAAATCTGTGATATGTAGTGCACACTTATTTTTAAACTATTGTGTCTGTCATTTTTCCAGGACAGATTCTAGGAAATGCAGCCATGTTAGGCAAGCACTGCATTTTACCGGGTTCTACAAGGCATATTGATAATAATGAAAAATTTGTTGCGCTATCAATATACATTGCATAAATTCAATCAAGTACTAAATGCATATTTATCAAAAACTGTAAATAGGAATGTGTTAAACATTCATAAATAATCCAGTAAAGTCCATCAGAAAAAAAAAGAAGTGCTCTTGTGCAAAAAGTTCATTTATACTTGTGTATCAACAAAAATCCATATTTCAGTGTGGATAGCAAAATCTTCACATCCAAAAGTGCACAACCACTCTCAAGCCACTTTCCAGCTACTCTGATCCCAAGATGGGGGTTTGGCTGCACTTTATCCCAGTATCCCCATAAGAAGGATGGATGGAAGTAAGGAGCCAAAATTCCAGGATGGATTACCATATAACCAGGATGTTCAACAGTGGGCTCAGCTACTCTTACCCCAAGATGGGGGTCTGGCTGCAATTTATTCCAGTATCCCCATGGATTATAGACCCCCCCCCCCCCCCCCCGACTAGTTTTGTTCAAAAGAACATTATCAAGGCATAAAGGAATATATTTTGGAACTTGTTTAGACTTTAGTTAGCTGAGCCATCTCAGCAAGGAAAATGGTAAAGGTGATATTAGTAAAGTGCAAGAAAACAAAAACCTAAAATTTTTTTTGTTTTAACCTTAAATACTAAGGGGAGCTTCACACTGCTCCGCTGGGCTTCTTTGAAAGCGCAGCTAACACAAGGTTTTTGTGGAGGTTAACTGCATTTTCCCATAGCCTTCTATGATGTCCTGCAGTTTTGGTGCAGCTTCAGAAAGCACATCAAAACTCCTGCATGCTGTATCTTTGGTGCACTTTCTGAAACTACACCAGAACTGAGGGACAATTATAGAAGTCTATGGAAAAGCACAGCTAACCCACACAAAACCCGCAGGTTAGCTCCGTTTTGCCCAAAGCACAGTGAAACTGTACAGGGGCAGTGTGAAGCCATCCTAAGACCAGCTCTGTTTTCTTGTCACATAATATATGTTTTGGTCGCTTTCACACATGCACTGAATTCTGGAGCACCTATAACTTTAATGAGTGTTTTGGTTGCGTTGCACAGGCTTTCACCTTGCGTCAGGCAATGCTCCTTAAATGCCCTGTCAGAAGTTTTTTTTTAAATAATAAAATGGTAAATGATCACTTTTGACTCCACGCAACTGCACCTTAAACACACTCTATAGGTGTGTTTATAGTGCATTTATGGCACGCTTGTGGCGTGTTTCAATAGGAGTGAATAGAGGCAGTTGCAAAGTGTCAGGGCTCGTTCACACTAGCTTTGTTCTCTGAAGAGCAATCTATGTTTTGGATTGCTCTCCAGAGAGCATTTAAAAGGCAGTGAGGAAACCATTTTTCATCTTCTTACTAACTGCTTTAACCCCTTGCATCCTGCACTAGTGTGCCACAGCGGTGAATAGTATTGATAGGCGATCGAGAAGCAGTAAAAATGCGTCCCAACTGCTTATTTTTAATGCCTATGTAAAAGAGCCCTATGTGTTTTCTACATAATGTTTGTACTTTAATGTTCCTGCCCATTAATGCAAATCAGTCAGCTAGACCAGTGTTTCTGAACCTTTTTTCAGCCAAGGCACTCTTTAACCACTTGCCGACCGCCCATAGCTGAAAAATGGCTGCAGGGCGACTGGATAACTCTGGGAGGGAACACCTACTAATAGGTCATAAGAAGTATGGAGAGTATAGGAATTGTATGAAAAAATATTTAATGAACATGTAGATCTTACAGTAAATCTATAGTACAGGGGGTAAATGTGCAGCAAACGTGATACATACAGAAATTGGCAATACAGAACATATATGGATTAATTCACAATCCTAGAGCTCCAATACATATAAAGTACATATGCGGGGAGTACCCAACGCGTTTCGAGCTATGCTCTTCCTCAGGGGTATCAGATTGGAATCAGCAGACAAACAGATGTGTCTATGAATTAAAAACAGTAATAATAATAATAAGCCAGTTGTAGGGGAAATGTAATTGTTATAAATATGTCATAAAACATATAAGCAATACTTCTTTCTTCACATTGCTTATATGTTTTATGACATATGTATAACAATTACATTTCCCCTACAACTGGCTTATTATTATTATTACTGTTTTTAATTCATAGACACATCTGTTTGTCTGCTGATTCCAATCTGATACCCCTGAGGAAGAGCATAGCTCGAAACGCGTCGGGTACTCCCCGCATATGTACTTTATATGTATTGGAGCTCTAGGATTGTGAATTAATCCATATATGTTCTGTATTGCCAATTTCTGTATGTATCACGTTTGCTGCACATTTACCCCCTGTACTATAGATTTACTGTAAGATCTACATGTTCATTAAATATTTTTTCATACAATTCCTATACTCTCCATACTTCTTATGACCTATTAGTAGGTGTTCCCTCTAAAAGTCCCCATAGAGGATCAATTTTCCACAAAGCAAGTTTTACCTTGGGATGTGGGTCCACCTACCTTTAGACCAACCCAGCACCAACCCTTGTGTTATGGATAACTCTGGGATGGCATATTATAAGGTCCTCCCAGAATCACGCTCCCACGTGCCCCCTGGGGTGTGCACCAGGGAATATCCGCATCACGACTCACGGTATAGGGCCGATGGCAGTGGCCCTTTACCACGTGATCGCTCTGTCAAATGACAGAGCAATCACTTGTAAACAAGCCAGCACATGCCCGGTTCATCTCTCCATACTCCGTACCGATCGGTACAGTGTGAGGGGAGAGATCGGTTGCAGCAGCGCTGTGGGCTGGATTTGTAGTGCACACAGCGCTGCTCTGTGCCCATTCCTACCTCATCCATCCATACTCAGCCCCACCCATACTCACAGCCATCCATAATCAGCCATGCCATCCATACTCATCCATTCATCAAGACTCAGCCATGCCATCCATACTCATCCATCCATCAATACTCAGCCATGCCATCCATACTCATCCAGCCATCCATGCTCAGCCATGCCATCCATACTCAGCCATGCCATCCATACTCATCCATCCATCCATGTTCAGCCATGCTATCTATACTCCTCTATCCATCCATGCTCAGCCAAGCCATCCATACACAGCCATCCATCCATGCTTAGCCATCCATCCATGTTTAGCCATGCCATCCATGCTCAGCCATGCCATCCATACTCATCCATCCATCCATATTCAACCATGCCATCCATACTCAGCCATCCATCCAAACTCAGACATGCCATCCATACTCAGCCATTCCATCCATACTCAGCCATACTATCCATACTCATCCATCCATCTACGCTTAGCAATTCCATGCATATTCAGCCATGCCATCCATACTCATCCATCCATCCATGCTCAGCCATGCCATCCATACTCATCCATGCCCAGCCATGCCAGCCATACTCAGCCATGCCATCCATCCATGCTCAGCCATCCACCCATGCTCAGCCATGCCATCCATACTCAGCCATGCCATCCATAATCAGCCATCCATCCATGCTCAGCCATCCCATCCATAATCAGCCATGCCATCCATACTAATCCATCCATCCATGCTCAGCCATACCATCCATACTAAGCCACGCCATACATACTTGTCCATCCATCCATGCTCAGCCATTTCATCCATACTCAGCCATGCCATCCATACTTAGCGATGCTATCCATAGTCCTCCATCCATCCATGCCCTGCCATCCCATCCATACTCAGCCATCCCCATCCATGCTCAGCCATCCCCATTCATGCTCAGCCATCCCCACCCATGCTCAGCCATCCCCACCCATGCTCAGCCGTCTTAATTCACGGCTCATCCATCCCCATCCACGGCTCATCCATCCCCTTCCATGGCTCATCTATCCTCATCCACAGCTCATCCATGCCTTATCCATACCACATGAGTTCTCATCTGTGCCACATCCATGCCACTACAGTGCCACTACAGTGCCTCACAATAGTGTAATAGGTGGTCAAATTAGATTTGAAATGTATGCCCCTAGAACACCTGATGGTGTTTCCTGCATGTTGGGTCTCAGTATGTGGCCAGGCTGTGTAAAAGTCTCACACATGTGGTATTGTTATACTCGGAAGGAGCAGCAGAATATATTTTGGGGTGTAATTTTGGCTGTGTACATGCTATGTGTTAGAAATATTGTATAAATGGACAACTTTGTGTAAAAAAAAAAATGCGTTTTTATTTTCTTTCCACATTTTCCAAAACCGTGTGGAAAAAAATGACATTTTCAAAAGAATCATTATGCCTCATAGAATATACGTTAGGGTGTTTGCTTTCCAAAATTGGGTAATTTTTTGAGTTATTCCATTGTCCTGGTGCTCCAGGGCCTTCAAAACTGCAAGAGGTAGTCAAGAAACGATATGTGTAATTTATGTCCCTAGAACGCCTGACGGTGCTCCCTGCATGTTGGACCTCTGTATGTGGCCATACTCAGAAGGAATAGTAGAATGTGTTTTGGGGTGTAATTTGTGGTATGCATATGCTGTGTGTGAGAAATAACCTGTTAATATGACAATTTTGTGAAAAAAAAAAAAAAAGAAAAAAAAGGATTGTGGGAAAAAAGTACTTAAGAACAAGAACTTAAAGGGGTTGTAAAGATGTTTTTTTTTTAAAATAACAAACATGTTATACTTACCTTCACTGTGCAGCTCGTTCTGCACAGAGTGGCCCCGAACCTGGTCTTCTGGGGTCCCTCGGCGGCTGTTTCAGCTCCTCCCCGCAAGCATTTACCACCTTCATGCGAGCTCCCTCGCACGGTGGTGAGTGCTTGCGGGCGCGCTCCCGTGATACAGCCGGCGGCTATAGCCGCTCGCTGTATCACTCGGCCCCGCCCCCCGGCGCGCCGCGTCATCGGATGTGATTGACAGCAGCGCGAGCCAATGGCTGCGCTGCTTTCAATCCATCCACTGCAGCCAATCAGCGACCAGGCTGAGCTGCAATGAAGCTGACGAGGACGAGGAGCGAAGATTCGAGGCGTCAGGTAAGTAAAACGGGGGGGCTGGGGGCGGCGGTACTGTCAAAAGTTTTTTCACCTTAATGCATAGAATGCATTAAGGTGAAAAAATTTTTACCTTTACAACCCCTTTAAGAACAAGAACTTAAAAGAACAACATGCAAGAGTATTACATAACGTATGTCCACAAAAAGGGGGTAGTATACATGTACAGTAAATGAGTATGTTTATCATATATAATAGTAGCCTTTATATAAAGTCGAGCATGGTTATCAAACAACATAGATTATCGATTCCCTTCTATACTTTCATCCTCCGTTAGCAGGGTTTTCAAAATTGAATACCTTCTGCACTATGGTACTTTAAGGTTATATCGGTTGGGGTGATCACGCCTGGCTCATAGGTAGTCCCTGTTTTCGCAATTGATCAGTCCGTACAAGTATTAGTGTTATCTAACCATCTATTCCATATTTTATGATATTTGGTTGGGCAACCCCTGTGTTTGTACATCACCTTTTTGTATGGCAGCGATGCGTTTACTTCCCTAACCCAGACCTGTAGAGTGGGAGAGTCCGTTCTCATCCAGTGCTTAGCGATTAGTTTTCTGGCGCTAAATAATGATTCACTAAGGAATGTGAGAAGGGATCTGTCCGTGATGGTATCCGGGAATAGCCCCAGAAGACATGGTTTGGGGTCTAATTGTACTGGTGATCCCATGTGGTCATGTAGAAATTTTATAATTTGTGCCCAGTATCTTTGTATCTCTGGGCACTGCCATAGTAGGTGAAAGAATGAGCACGGGTTATTAGAGCATTTAGGGCAGTTTGGGTTCTGATGTGGGGAGAATTTGGAAATTCTGGCGGGCGTGAGATAGGATTTATGTATTATATACAGCTGAGTCAGGCGTTCGGATATTTTAGGTGATGTTTTCTTGACGTTTTCTAATATGTCTTCCCAGTCAGAATCATCTATTGGCCCCACATCCTCCTCCCATCTAATTCTCGCTATATCAATGTGGTGTAGAGAGTGGAGATAAGTTTTTCGGGGTTCGTACCTGTAATTACATCTACCAATGGCAGCATTTGCGGGTTAGGGAGGCCGTGTGCGAATTGAGTTTGGATCACATGTTTCAATTGCATGTAGCTAAATTGCATGTAGGTGGGAGGTCAAACTCCTCGCATAATGTTTGAAAGTTTCTCACGCCAAATATAGTAATAACCTGAAATAGGTACACAATTCCTTTGGCGGCCCATCTGGTAGCCCCCGGTAGGGATGTCAATTCTTTCATCTGGGGGTTGAACCACAAGGGTGTGTGCGAGTGAAAGGGGTCTGCTCCAGTTAGTCTGATCGCCCTCTCCCACACGCATCTATGTTGAGACAGCAGCAAGTTTCGATCCTCTCTCCTCCCCCGTCTATTCCCGCCCCTAAATATCACTTGTAATGGGGAGTGTGTGTCACAATTTGGTTTTTTACAGATTAAGGTCTGGTATCTATCTTGATCTGTTTTGTGAATATGGTAGAAGTGCGAGAAAAAGGGGTCATTTTGGGGGTATTTGTACTTCCCTAGCTTGTTAGGGTCTCAAGAAATGAGATAGGCCGTCAGTGCATCAGGTAACTTTTACAAAAACCAAATAATATACACGGATTTGGGTAATTTTTACCAAATATATGTAGCAGTATAAATTTTGGCCAACATTTATGAAGAAAAATTACTAATTTGCAAAATTTTATAACAGAAACAAAGAAAAATGCATTTTTTTTTTACAAAATTTTCAGTCTTTTTTCATTTATAGCACAAAAAACCCCCCAGAGGTGATCAAATACCACCAAAGGAAAAGCTCTATTAGTGTGAAAAAAAGGACAAAAATTTCATATGAGTACAGTGTTACATGACTGAGTAATTGTCATTCAAAATGTGAGAGCACCGAAAGCTGAAAATTGGTGTGGTTAGGAAGGGGGTTTAAGTGCCCAGTGGGCAAGTGGTTACAATTATGGACAGTCTCGAGGCACCCCATTCCAAAATGTAAAAAATAATTCCAATAGTTTTACATAATGCAGCAACATCCACACATGTAAGATACCCAAAGTTGGTGGTAGTTTTTTTCTTCAAAATCAAATACGCTAATAGTCCAGTGCTTCTCTTTTCCCTCAATTTTTCTCCTTCACTCAGCTAATGTGACCCCAGCGCTGATGGATAAGGGCAGGGGAGGGTCAAACAAGTCATCCTCCTTACTAACTGATGATGTCATTGGTTGTTAGGACACTGGCAGCTAGAAAGTTGTAATGGTGCACAATATGGCCCCTTTCACACTGTCGGACCGTTCAGGTCCGCTTGTCAGTTTTGTCGGCGGACCTGAACGGGCGCTCCATACTAGTCTATGGATTGACGGATGTCAGCGGTGACATGTCCGCTGACATCTGACCCGGTCCGATACGCTAAAATCAGACGGATGCCCCTACGTTTGCATCCATCCCTATTGGATCGGGTGAGATCTGATGAAATCAGATATGCTGTCCGTTTTCGTCCGATCTCTCCATAGTAACCAGCGGCGCTCGACAAGCCCCTCCCTGCTCAGTGAGCAGAGAGGGACCTATCATCTGCCGGCTCAACGGAGATCAACAGACCACCCTGGCTTGTATACAATTTTTGGGCAATTTTTAGGCATTTTGCCAAGGCACCCCTGAATATATCTGCCTGGGCACCCTGGTTGAAAAAGGCTGAGCTAGACTGTGTAACAATATAGCCTATGTTTATGTAACTGAATTTATTTCAGCAGTTGTATGTGCCTGTTGTCTAACATGCAGAGACCCACTGACTAGAGCAGTGTTTCTTAACTTTTATGTAGTAATGGCACCCTTTAAAGGTTTTCAAAATCTCAAGGCCACTTAGAATTATACTTTGTTTTTTCAGGACAAATTTGGCTTTTATTTGGTGGTAAATGGCAATGGATGTCTCCTAATATTTATTTTTAAAAGAAACCTGGCCCGGAAAAAATAAGTTTTACATTTTAAAAATGTTATTCCATTAAATAAATATAAGGTCAAAAATATGGGATCTGGGAATCACATAGGTAACGTTTTCATCCTAACATGGGAAAGTGTCCTCCACATAAAATATTCTACAAAGACAGAGGAAATCATGGATCTGGGTGCCACATTGAACATCACTACCCACTCAAAAGTTGGTGATATTAGTAATTTTAATTTTACTAACTTTTGGGTAAGAAGCACACCACTCTGGTTGGTGCACAGATACATGATTTCCTCTGTCCTTACACAATATTTGTATACCATCACAGTTACCCACTACCAAAAAAAAAAACACATAATAAATTGTAATACTCCTGATATGCATAAAGATACCACTCGTGCACAGTAACCTTAACACTCGCACTAACATTAACCACTTGCATACTGGGCACTTTCACCCGCTTCCTGCCCAGGCCAATTTTCAGCTTTCAGCGATGTCACACTTTGAATGTCAATTGCGTAGTCATGCAACACTGTACCCAAACAACATTTTTATTATTTTTTTGAGACAGATATAGCTTTCTTTTGAAGGTATTTAATTACCACTGGGTTTTATATTTTTTTGCTAAACAAATGAAAAAAGACCGTTATGTATACAAAATATGTATTGACTGAAAATGAAATATAATTTCTTTTTGATCAAGCAAGCTGTTGTCTAGCAGTTCAGTTTAGCATACACCACCAGACTGTAGCCTTTCTTCTTGTACTTCTTTGAAGAAAGATCCTTATATAAAGGTATTTAAGATACAAGAATCATATCACAGCTGATGAAGAATTAAGCCAGTATTTCCGTCATGTTAATTAGCTGTTCTCTGCACAGTCAAGCATGAATATCCTAAAGCAATGGCCTTTTGCAAGGTTTCTCTAATGGCCATTTTGAAAATTGCTGTCATGCTAATTGCTCTCAGGGGCCTTTCCAGTGCCTCTGAGGAGCTGATTCTATTGAAGACATTATTATGAAATGTAACATTCAGGTAGAGATCTTTATAACAACTAGATCACAATCCTCTCACATTCATGGACAAGATCAAGCATAGTTGCCAACATTGTAAAAAAAATTACAGGGAGACTTTTGTGTCTGTAGGCGGAGTCTTATTATAATTAGGGTATGGGGCATGCGTTTGTAGGCGTGGCATAGAAAAAAAAAAGTGGCCCACCACAGTGAAAAATGGGCGCGGTTTTACGCGTAGTAGTGGGTGTGGCTTAAATGGGCGTGGCTCAAAGGGTGTGTGGTTAGAGTCTGAGATGAATGAGGGATGGAGGGAGAAAGAAAGGGGGAAAGAGGGAGAGAGAGAGAAAGACAGAAAGGAGGGAAGGAAGGAGAGAGAAGGAAAGAGGGATGGAGAGACAGCAGGCCCAGATCCTACACCACAATAGAAATGTGTATTCCAGAGTTTAACAAATCAGCAGATAAAGATACTCCAAACACCTGGTGTTAGCACTTCAATCATCCGGGCACCATGGTATTTATGGTGTCAGGATGATTGAAGCACATTATTTCTATTATTACATTGTAATATAAAATGACATCATTCAACTTACCATAATGCATAATCAGTGGGACCCCTGAGCATGTCACCTGCCACCAGATGCCATCAGGTACCCCCAGCAAAGTCCATCCTTGCATCAGGTGCCCACAGCAGAGTCCGTCCTTACATCAGGTGCCCCCAGCAGAGTCCATCCTTACATCAGGCATTTCCAGCGGAGTCCCTCCATACATCAGGTGTCCCCAGCGGAGTCCCTCCTTACATCAGGCGTCCCCAGCGGAGTCCCTCCTTACATCAGTTGCCCCAACAGAGCCCCTCCTTACATCAGGCATACCAACGGAGTCCCTCCTTACATCAGGCGTCCCCAACGGAGTCCCTCCTTACATCAGATGTCCCCACATTAGAGCCCCCTTACACCAGGTGTCCCCCCATTGGAGCCTCCCTTAATCAGGCTTCCCCCATATTAGAGCCCCCCTTACATCAGGTGTCCCCCCCCAATGGAGCCCTCCTTAAATCAGGTGTCCCCCCATTGGAGCCCCCCTTTATCAGGCGTCCCCCTATTGGAGCCCCCCTTACATCAGGTGTCCCCCCATTGGAGCCCCCCTTACATCAGACATCCCCCCATTGGAGCCCCCTTACATCAGGTGTACCCCCAATTGGAGCCCCCCTTACATCAGGTGACCCCCCATTGAAGCCCCCCTTACATCAGGCGCCCCCCATTGGAGCCCCCTTACATCAGGCATCCCCCGCATTGGAGCCCCCCTTACATCAGGCATCCCCCCATTGGAGCCCCATCAGCGTACATCAATGAAGGAGAAGAATTACCTGAATTTTTTATAACAAAATATAAAAAATATAATTAAAAAAAAAATTCGGTCTTTTTTACATCAGATGTCCCCACATTGGAGCCCCCCTTACACCAGGTCCCCCCCCATTGTAGCCCCCCTTAATCAGACTTCCCCCATATTAGAGCCCCCCTTACATCAGGTGTCCCCCCATTGGAGCCCCCCTTACATCATGTGTCCCCCCATTGGAGCCCCCCTTAATCAGGCGTCCCCTTATTGGAGCCCCCCTTACATCTCAGTTGTCCCCCCATTGGAGCCCCCCTTACATCAGGCGTCCCCCCATTGGAGCCCCCTTACATCAGGAGTCCCCCCATTGGAGCCCCCTTACATCAGGTGTCCCCCCAATTGGAGCCCCCCTTACATCAGGTGTCCCCCCATTGAAGCCCCCTTTACATCAGGCACCCCCCATTGGAGCCCCCTTACATCAGGCATCCCCCACATTGGAGTCCCCCTTACATCAGGTGTCCCCCCATTGGAGCCCCATCAGCGTACATCAATGAAGGAGAAGAATTACCTGAATTTTTTTATAACAAAATATAAAAATATAATTTAAAAAAAAAATAAGGTCTTTTAAAATTTTTTTTAACAAAAATAAAAACCGCAGAGGTGATTAAATACCACCAAAAGAAAGCTCTATTTGTGGGAAAAAATGATAAAAATTTCATTTGGGTACGGTGTTGTATGACCGCGCAATTGTCATTCAAAGTTCTTGTGTATCACAAAAATCAACCAATTGTATCAAAAACAGTGTACTGTAATGGTTGCCCCCCCCCCCCCCAGGAATGCCATGTTCATTGGCTAGGAACTACAGGAGACTAAGGAAAGGAAGAACAAAAGAGTTCCTGTGGCTCCAGGAGTGCAGTTGGCCACAGGGAGGGACTGGTGTCTTGCTGAAACAAAGTCAGGCAGCGGTCGGGGGTGTACATATGCCATGGCTGCAATGCCTTGCTTCTTAGCCTTGGCAAAAATTATACCTTGTGTCGCTTTCAGTGGGCGTAACAAGAACCTTATTCAAGTAAATGGGGGTAGTTAGGCGAGGTCCAAGGGGTCAAAGCAATAGGTGAGGAGGAAATGCAACACCTTCTCACCACCTGTCAAATGCTCTCGGTAGAGCAATCTGAACACACATTGCTCTTCAGAGAGCTCTGCACATTTGAACGCAGCCTTATGGTAACACTGAGACTAGTGTGGTGGTAATCAGGGATATTGAGACTGGCTGCACTGGTCTGGTGACATTGAACTGCTGTGGCAGTGATCAGAGACAATGGCTGGCTGCACTGACATACAGTGATATCAGACTAACCAGCCACTGTACATGATCACTGTCACAGCAGTACACCGTTATCATGGTGACACAGGAATAACATGATACAGGGCCAATTTACCCCGATCTGTGATCCGCTGTGACCGAAGGACACAGTGATCACAGGTTGTGTTGCTGCACACCCTAGAGTGCATGCAGGAGCAGAAGGAGCAGGAGGACATACGGGTACATCCTCCCAAGCTCCCATCTGTCCGTTTATATGCAGTGGCTCGGCAGTAGGTGGTTAGAGATGTCCATTGCTCAGGGATGTATTTATACTGCCATTACTGCTTTTTTTCCCGTGGGGAAACCTGTGACAACTTTTAAAGAGGAGAGATCTCCTTTTACTTTCTGCTTTATTTGTTGAGCACGAAGTTAAAGAATATTTCCCTTGTGGAACACAAACAAAAGACAAAAAATAACAACTGGGGTCGTAACTACTCTCAAAACACTGATGAGCTCATCTATTTGTCACTCTGCTCTCTCTTAATTAATTATTTATTACAGAGCTGCATTAACTTGTGTCTTTTATATCTGCCTGGAGTTCAGCTTTAAGCAAGCAGTGCATTAAGAAACAAAAATAGAATAAGTTCTTCAAATTAAAAGTACCAGTTTATTCTTTAAGAAATGACCACCTATTCATAATAACCTACCTACATTCAGAGATTTCCCGGGATTTAGACCCTTTTCCTGATTTCATTGTGTCCCGGGAAATGACAACTTTGTAGAAAAAAAAAACTATTTTATTTAATGTCTTAATTTTCCAAAAAATTGTGACAAAAAAATGACAACTTCAAGAAACTCACAGTGCCTCTTACTAAATACTTAGGACTGTCTACTTTGCAAAAAGGGGTTATTTGGGGGTATGTGTACTGTGCTGGCATTTTAGGGTCACAATAAATGTTGACTGTATAACTGCAACACAGACTAAATAATAAACACAAATTTGTTTTTGTTTTTTTAACCAAGGAAATGTAACAGAATACATTTAGTCTAAATTTATAAGGAAAGATTATTTATTTGCAAAATTACAGAATTTTTTTCTCTCCAAATTTTTGGTCTTTTTTCCTTTTATATAGCAAACAATAAATATCCCAGTAGTGATTAAATGTGATTAAATATCTAAAGCAAATGATATAAAATTCATGTGGGTACAGTATTGCATGACTGAGTAATTGTCATTAAGCCCTAAGTCACACCAGTGTGACTTATCATGAGATTTGACAGTTCCAAATTGCATGACAAGTCATACCACATTGCCGGCAATGGAGCCATTCATATTGCCGCGACTCATGTCGCAGCAATTATGAAAAAGGTTCCTACACTACTCTTTAGTGATTTAATTGTGGCTTGCATAGACTTTGTTAAATGAAGTCGCAAGCTGCAATGAAATCAGCAGTGCAAATTGCACTGATGTAAGTCTTTGAAATCTCTCTGAAGTAGCGCAATTTCAAAGCTGCACCAGTGTGAACCGGGCCTCAAAGTGCGACCGCAGGAAGGGGGTTTAACATGATGGTCTTCAAGTGGTTCAATAATGATGACTGTAGTTCTTTAGTTTTTTCAAGTTTTGTTTAAAAATTATAACACATCTGTAGAAAACAGACATATTTATTTACTGCTTTCCTTAAAATTATCATTGCTAAATCTTAGAATTAACTTTGAATTCCAGGAAGTTCATGTGTTTGGGAAGTGTGTTTGAAAGAGAATTTTGCTGCTAGAAAACCTTTCACCAGATAATCAATATTTCCATTTGAGCTATTGACTGCTTTAAAGAATGTACTTTCATTCTTTTATTTTTCAGTGGTATTTAATATATTTAATCAGAGAATCCAAAGTCTCAGGTACGCTAGAGAAACAAAAGTCCAGCAGTATTTTGTTTGCATTCTTATATTAGGTGGTATATAGTAGCACTTGTTACAATTCACATAGATATTTTAGAGGTCATAGAAGGCATCTGAAAGCAAATAAAATCATGGAGCTGTGGTTTTTATTACAGGACATGGTGCTCTGATGTGACCTTGTGCCTTTATATGACAAGCCGCTCTTTAATATCCTTTTGGTGTATAGTAAGTGGGAGCATGTTTTACATGTGGTTGTATGAGGTCATTCTGAACAAGTTTTGTTTTTTCATGACAGACAAAAAAGGACACTTTCTTCTCTATATAGACAATTGTCCTCTATGAGTTTCAGGGGGCAGTAGTTATTATTATTTATTGTTTTTCATAGACAGAAAAATTTCTACATTTTTCTACATATGTGTGTATATAATATATATATATATATATATATATATATATATATATATATATATATATATATATATATATACGCATACAGTATCTCACAAAAGTGAGTACACCCCTCACATTTTTGTAAAAATGTTATCATATCTTTTCATGTGACAACACTGAAGAAATTACACTTTTCTACAATGTAAAGTAGTGAGTGTACAGCTTGTATAACAGTGTAAATTTGCTGTCCCCTCAAAATAACTCAACACACAGCCATTAATGTCTAAACGCTGCCAACAAAAGTGAGTGCACTCCTAAGTGAAAATGTACAAATTGTGCCCAATTAGCCATTTTCCCTCCCTGGTGTCACATGACTCATCCGTGTTACAAGGTCTCAGGTGTGAATGGGGAGCAGGTGTGTTAAATTTGGTGTTATTGCTCTCACTCTCTCATACTGGTCACTGGAAGTTCAACATGGCATCTCATGGCAAAGAACTCTCTGAGGATCTGAAAGGAAGATATGTTGCTCTACATAAAGATGGCGTAGGCTATAAGAAGATTGCCAAGACCCTGAAACTGAGCTGCAGCATGGTGGCCAAGACCATACAGCGGTTTAACAGGACAGGTTCCACTCAGAACAGTTCTCGCCATGGTCGACCAAAGAAGTTGAGCGCATGTGCTCAGCGTCATATCCAGAGGTTGTCTTTGGGAAATAGACGGATGAGTGCTGCCAGCATTGCTGCAGAGGTTGAAGGGGTGGGGGGTCAGCCTGTCAGTGTTCAGACTATATGCTGTACACTGCATCAAACTGGTCTGCATGGCTGTCTGCCCAGAAGGAAGCCTCTTCTAAATATGATTCACAAGAAAGCCCACAAACAGTTTGCTGAAGACAAGCAAACTAAGGACATGGATTACTGGAACCATGTCCTGTGGTCTGATGAGACCAAGATAAAATTATATGGTTCAGATGATGTCAAGCGTGTGTGGGGGCAACCAGGTGAGGAGTACAAAGACAAATGTGTCTTGCCTACAGTCAAGCATGGTGGTGAGAGTGTCATGGTCTGGGGCTGCATGAGTGCTACCAGCACTGGGGAGCTACAGTTCATTGAGGGAACCATGAACGACCACTGCCTTGCTAAAGAAGCTGAGGGCAAAGGTGATGGACTGGCCAGTCATATCTCCAGACCTAAACCCTGTTGCGTATCTGTGGGGCATCCTCAAACGGAAGGTGGAAGGTGGAGGTGGAGGAGCGCAATATCTCTAACATCCACCAGCTTTGTGATGTCATCATGAAGAAGTAGAAGAGGACTCCAGTGGCAACCTGTGAAGCTCTGGGGAACTCCATCCTCAAGAGGGTTAAGGCAGTGCTGGAAAATAATGGTGGCCACGCAAAATATTGAAACTTGGGGCCCAATTAGGATATTTTCACTTAGGTCCCTTTCACATGTGGGGATCCGTATTCAGCCATCTTCTTGCTCAGCAGGGATCGCTTTGTTGATCCCCACTGAGCCGGCGGATGACAAGTCCGTCTCTGCACACTGTGCAGGGACAAACCTGTCAGATCTCCGCTCTCCTCTATGGGGGGAATCGGATGATTACGGACCGCCTGTCCGTTTTCATCCGATCCGCCAGACGGATGGAAAATAGGGTTTCCATTTGTCTGGATTTTGCGGAGCGGATCTGGGCGGATCGGATGTCAGAGAACATGTCTCCGCTGACATCTGTCGCTCCATAGAGATGTATGGAGCGACCGTTCAGATCCGCTGAAAAAACTGACAGGCGGATCTGGACTATCTGCACGTGTGAAAGAGCCCTTAGTGGTGTACTCACTTTTGTTGCCAGCGGTTTAGACATTAATGGCTGTGTGTTGAGTTATTTTGAGGGGACTGCAAATTTACACTGTTATACAAGCTGTACATTCACTACTTTACATTGTAGAAAAGTGTCATTTCTTCAGTGTTGTCACATGAAAAGATAGAATAAAATCTTTACAAAAATGTGAAGAGCGTACCTCTCTTTTTGTGAGATACTGTATGTGTGTGTGTGTGTATATATATATATATATATATATATATATATATATATATATATATATATATATATATTTTTTTTTTTTTTTTTTTTCTTTAGGACTGGAGTAACAAGAATACAAATCTTTAGTTTTTTTCTTGCAGGTTATGTTGAAATTCAACTTCAGAGTTGTTTAGTCTCTTTTTTTGGTTTTCTACAACATGACAACATTGGGTGTCTAAACTAGTGCTGTGCCTGTGACTTAATGAAGGCCAAAAAGCACTGTGAGTTCTAGCTCCCTTAATAATAGTTCTATCGTGGCTAATTCTCATTGAGTAAATTACTGTCCTGAATTTGCCTACTGAAATCAGTCACTGTTCAGAATTGAAGTATTATTATTGTACAGCTTTTAACTAAATAACATAGAACTTGATTCATTATCTGTTTTGTTCTGAACTAACTCAGTAACCAGCAGTAACAAATCTAAATATACCACTTAACAACTAGTTTCCTATTTTACTAGCTATAATAAAATCAGCTTGGCACGACAGAGAATTGAGCAATGTTGAAATGTAAGACTCAATTTCGCAGACGGCATTCCCTCTCTAGTTATATCTGTCAGAATTATGAGTACTTGCTCATTGTGAAATTCTGCAGCAAACATGTTTCAGTAGCTTGGTTAATTAGTGCCAAAGTACAGTGTGCTTTGATTGTCCTTATACAAAGACATATGAGCATAAAATGATTGTCTGTCTGATAAGATTGCTGTCAAAATAAGAACATTTGCAAGTTACAGACATTTCTAAGATAAAAAATTTACACCATGGAAAGTACCAGGCAATGTTAAATGCATTCTAATGCCCTGTACACACGAGCGGAATGTCCGACAGAAAAAGTCAGACGGAAGCTTTTCATCTTCTATTCCGATCGTGTGTAGGCCTCATCGGACTTCTTTTTTCGAAAATTCTGATGGACCTAGAAATGAAACATGTTCTAAATATTTCCGACGGAACCAATTCCTATCGGGAAAACCGATCGTCTGTATGCTGTTCCGACGGACCAAAAACGACGCATGCTGTGAAGCAAGTACGAGACGGAAGCTATTGGCTACTGGCTATTGAACTTCCTTTTTCTAGTCCCATCGTAAGTGTTGTACGTCACCCCGCTCTGGACGGTCGGACTTTGGGTTGACCGTGTGTAAGCAAGACCGCTTGAATGGAAATCCATCGGAGTTCCGTCGGAGAAACCTTCGAAAGCGGGGTTCCACCCAAATTTTGAACAATATCTGTATGTATTCTCTTCCTTGCCTAGATGCTGACATGCTGTTTAAAAAAATTTAAATTGCCGTAATTACCTTTTATTTTTCTATTCTTCTTTGCACTTCCTGGTTCTCCTCCCATGGGAGTAGGCGTGTTTCTAGCCTCTCCCAGACTCCTGGGAGCTAGTCTCAGCCTTCCCAGGATGCCACTGAGCATGTGCGGGAACGAGCGGTGAATGCTGGGAGCACAGCATTCACCACATCCAGGAAATAAATGCTTGTGGGCTTCAAATGCCCACAATGAAGATGGAAACCGCCTGCAGTGAATAATATAAGTTATTCTTTCCGACAAAATCTGACACAGGCGGACATATTACACACAATATGTGAGTATGTAATGCTGAGAAGAAAAGTTTGTGAATGAACTAAAAAAAAAAAAAACGATAGATAGGTGGATCACCGCTTTAATTCCGATGGCAAAAACGGTCGTGTGTACACGGCATATATGTTAATGTCACCAGCACTGGCATAAAGAAGCTGTATATCAATCCCCTTAAAAGGTATTTACATAACCACATTCTAAATTATACAGTGCTGACCTGCTACTTATTACCGGTGTCTGTCTAAGAACAAAAAGTACAAGTAAATATTTCACAAAAAAACACAAAAAATTAAAAAACTCTATGAAGTGTCCATGCAATATACACTGCTCAAAAAGAATGAAAGAAACACTTTTTAATCAGAGTATAGCATCAAGTCAATTAATCTCCTGGGATATTGATCTGGTCAGTTAAGTAGCAGAGGGGGTTATTAATCAGTTTTAGTTGCTTTGGTGTTAATTAAATTAACAACGGGTACACTAGATGGGCAACAATGAGACAACCTCCAAAACAGGAATGGTTTTACAGGTGGAAGCCACTGAATTTTTTTTTTCACTACTCATCTTTTCTGACTGTTTTCACTAGTTTTGCATTTAGCTAGGGCCAGTGCCACTAATGGTAGTATGAGGCGATACCTGGACCCTATAGAGGTTGCACAGGCAGTCCAACTCCTCCAGGATGGCACATCAATATGTGTCATTGCCAGGTATGCTGTGTCTCATGGAGGAGATTCTAGGAGACAGGCAGTTACCCTAGGAAAGCTGGACAGGGCCATAGAAGGTCCTAAACCCATCAGCAGGACCGGTATCTGCTCCTTTGTGCAAGGAGGAACAGTATGAGCAATGCCAGAGCCCTACAAAATGACCTCCAGCAGGCCCTCTGGTGTGAATGTTTCTGACCAAACACCCTGAGCAAATGTGACAGACGTGAAAGGGTCTGGAGAAGCCGTGGAGAACGTTATGCTGCCTGTAACATCGTTCAGCATGACCAGTTTGCTAGTGGGTCAGTGATGGTCTGGGGAAATATATCCATGGAGAGACGCACAGACCTCTACAGGCTAGACAATGGCACTCTGACTGCCATTACAAATCAGGATGAAATCCTTGGACCCATGGTCAGACCCTACACTGGTGCAGTGGGTCCTAGGTTCCTCCTGGTACACGACAATGCCCATCCTCATGTTGTGAGAGTATGCAGCCAGTTCCTGGAGGATGAAGGAATTGATACCATTGAATGGCCCCCACGCTCGCCTGACCTAAATCCAAAAAAACACCTCTTGAACATTATGTTTCGGTCTATTCAACGCTGCCAGGTTGCACCTCAGTCTGTTCAGGAGCTCAGTGATGCCCTGGTCCACATCTGGGAGAAAATACCCCAGGACACCACCTGTCGTCTCATTTGGAGCAAGCACGTTGTCAGGCATGCATACAAGCACGTGGGGGCCATAGAAACTGCTGAGTACCATTTGAGTTGTTGCAATGAAATTTCAGCAAAATGGACTAGCCTGCTGCATCATTTTTTCACTTTGATTTTCGGGGGGGCCTTTGAATTCAGAGCTCTGTAGGTTGATAATTTTCATTTCCATCAAACGATGTTGGCATCCTTTCGTTCCTAACACATTACCCAGTCCATATCAGTATAGATATCCAGCATGATATTTTTTCCCATTGAGTTCTGATGTGTTCTCAGGGTGTTCCTTTAATTTTTTTGAGCAGTGTATTAGTCTCTTATAAGTGCATAATAAACACCAAAAAGTGCTATAGTGCTGTGCAAGTATTCTTCAAAACAGTTCTGGAGGTCTTCAACAAATTCACCAACTGTACATGACCACCCACTACAGGTAAGTAATGTAGTGCATGTTATCATCAAGAGAGCCACAGCGACTCTAGAATTCCTCTATGCTTAATACAAGGGAAACGGGGGGATACAGTAACAAGACTATAATGTTAATTTTCATAGCATGTCACTAGAAGCACCCTCATGGCTAACAGAGGACAGAATTAGAAATGGACTTGAAAAACTTAATATAAATAAGTCACCGGGGCCAGATGGCTTGCACTCAAGGGTCTTTAAGAAACTCAGTCAAGTAATAGCCAGGCCATTGTTCCTAATTTTTGTGGACAGTTTACTGATTGGAATGGTACCAGCTGATTGGAGAAAAGCCAACGTGGCACCAATATTTAAAAAAGGACAGCGATATATATCCCTGGGAACTACAGACTAGTTATCCTAACATCCATAATCTGCAAGCTATAGGAGGGGATAGGGGACTATATACAAGATTTTAGTAATGAAAACAGTATCATTAGCATTAATCAACATGGATTCATGAAAAATCGTTCTTGCCAGACCAATCTATTAACCTTCTATGAAGAAATGAGCTGCCATCTGGATAAAGGAAGGCCTGTGGATGTGGTGTATCTGAATTTTACAAAGGCATTTGATACAGTTCCCCACAAGCGTTTACTGTACAAACTATGGTCTGTCGGCATGGGCAGGGGTGAGTCCAAAGGGTGGTGATAAATGAGGAGTACTCAGAATGGCCTGGTGTGGAAAGTGGGGTCCCCCAGGGTTCTGTCCTGGGACCAATCCTTTTAATTTATTCATAAACGATCTGGAGGATGGGATAAACAGCTCAATCTCTGTATTTGTGGACTATGCAAAGTTAAGCAGAGAAAAAACTTCTACGTAGGATGTGGAAACCTTACAAGAAGACCTAAACAAATTAATGGGGTGGGCAACTACATGTCAAATGAGGTTTAATGTTGAAAAATGTAAAGTAATGCATTTGGGTGTCAAAAATGTGAATGCAATTTACTCGCTAGGGGAAGAACCTCTGGGAGAATCTAGGATGGAAAAGGACCTGGGGGTCCAAGTAGATGACAGGCTCAGCAATGGCATGGACAGAAGGAGAGCAGCACCATCTAAGTGCAGCATTAATAGGACATTTTTTTCCATATAAGACAATTGGTAACTCACAAGATGTATGAGATGTCAGTGCATGTGGGGGTTAATAATGTGGTTCATTCGCTCATGGGAAAGATGATCTACTTGCTGGTTAGGAGGCAGCTGATGGATCTGGGTAGGCTGGTGGCTCCCAGCGCTTCCAGTCACTCAGGATGGCTCACCGGCGGCGGTGTCTGTCACTTCTGGGTGGAAAGAGAGTGGGGAGGAGCATGCATTCGGAGCATGTGTTCTCCTTCATCAGGCTCCTACCGGTTTCATCACTATCTTGTGACTTCCTTCCAGAGTCACGAGATAGTGACGAAACCGATAGGAGGAGCTTGATTGGCTGACGTGTAAAGAACCAGGAAGTGCTGTGGAGCACAGGCTTAGGACGGGATGAACGCCGCTGACCAGGGCTTCAGATCCAGTTTCAGGTGACATTATAACTCCATCACACATGAGTATATTAAGGCGTGTTGTTTTATCATGAAATGTGAGTGTAATTCTGGTGGAGTTTAAGCTGTAATAAATGTTTTAAAAAAAGATATCACACTATTGCAAGCCTCTGTTGTTTCTACATGTGTCATATGTGAGAGGAGGTTGCTGGTAACCAGGAGGAAGGAGTTGTCCTTTCTGAGCCAAATAGCTATCACAGGAAGGAGGAATTACAGGAGGATCTCTTAAGCTGTTAACATTTTCTACAGGCTTTTATACAATCCCTTAAGATGAGTGTACATCTGGTGGAGGGTACACTAGGACTGCGTGCACACTGCATGAAGGCACCAACATCACTTTTATCTATGTTTTATGATGGTTTGTCAAAGATTCAAATTCAACAATTATTAAGGATATTGTGCAGCACACAGCGCACTTGCACTTTATTTTGGACATTACAAATAATTGAATGCTATTTGCATGGTATTGGATTTGTTTCACAGGATATATTTAATATTGATTTAATACATTCATTTAATATTAGTTCTCTGCAATATATATATATATATATATATATATATATATATATATATATATATTCTTTATAGTTATTTCATCTATTTATTTATTGTTCGGTCTTACCGCCGCACATTTGTGATATAATTTTGCATTGTCACATATAGGGAAGTGTGGGGAGTGCTGGCAGCTGTATATTTACTATTTTTTCTTCATGCTTAGTCTCCAGTCTCCATTCATCTGTTATGATCTACACAAGTTTTTGGATTAAAGCTTTCAATGATCTGCAAGATGCCATTTGGATCAAGTCACTGTCTACCAAACTACTGTATTGTAAATAAGATATCTCACCACGAAAGGATCAGTTATAGAGACCACACATTCAGTACTTAGACTGCAGAAGCAGAACAGCGAGGTTCCAGTATTCCATAGGAGGCAGTGATGGTTCAGGTAATCCAGGCTCCAGTGGGCTCCATTCAATGTTCTTTATGTATAGTACTTATATTTGCAATGCATTTTATTTTACATTCTAATATTCCACAGATGTAAGACCAAGAGGCATGTTTTTTAATTAAAAAATATATTTTTTTTTAATTGAAAACCATAAAAAAACATAAAAACTGAAAAAAATTATTTTATTAATTAAAATTATTTCCTACTTCCAAAGATAATATTGACATGGGACATTTCAAATAAGAAGTTTTGGGTAACATTTTAAAAAGAAGTATATGAAAAAACATATAAAGTAAATAAAAATACATATTTTTACATACTGTATTTTTTATGAAATGCTACCCAAAACATCTTTCTTGAAATGCCACATATCAAAATGTCTCTTACAGCATCCCATAAGCCCTTGGAAAAGCTGGAATTTGCATATTAATATTTTCATTTTAGCATATGCATATTAGCAAAAATACATTCAATATCTGAGGGTTCCAACTTTGATTTCTGGGCCGAGCATGGGTACATAGCAGGTGTCTTTCAAAAGTGCATTCTTATCTGTGCAGATTTGAATCCGATCTTTTAAGTGTAGTCACTTGTGGAAGATGTTAGAAACAATTTTGTTGCCCTTTTACATTTGAGCTGTTACAGGCAGGAATCATTCTTTTTAAAGTGTAAGTAAACCCTCCTATTGTTTTCAGCCAAGGAAGCTGCCATCTTTGCCTCTGTTTAATCCACAACTGCCATGATGCTGCACATGTGATCAATTATGACACCAGCCATTGGATGGTTTGACAGTTTGGTTGAGAGCACAACCAATGGGAGTGCTGCATTTTTTGGCTGGGTTTACTACCGCTTTAAGTAGATGGTAAGTAGGTAATCAGTCAATAAGAAGAATAATATGATCATTGTAAACAGTTTACACCCATGTTCCAAGACTGGGTGGGTTTAAAAGACCTGACCTGGGTGTCTACCAGAACCTAGTTTACAATTGCTGTAAACCATTTAATCCTAGGGAGTCCAGGAAAGATGTCCCTCATAATCTGCATAATCAAACAAATAAAGGAGATTCTTTTTTTTTTTTAGGACAGTAAAAATCACTTTAAAGATGAGACCCAGGTATGATTTTTAATTGTATACTTACATTGAATCATCTGGGAAACTGCTATGGAAGCTGATAATCACTGTGTCACGATCAGAGGGTAAGACCAACTGGGACTGTAACTCAAGATCTAGCGGACCAATCTACAACTAACAAAGTGTACCCCAGAACAGATCCTCACAGCTGTGGGAGCAGTGTAACCGCACGCAAACGGAAGTGTGCCAGAGTTGCAGGGTCTAAGGAGCCACCCAGTCTTCACCAGAGCCAATGGAGGTGTGGATGTTGTGGTGTGAGGTAGCCCCCAGGTTGCGTCTCTCTATCACACCCATGCGGGCACAGTGCAACCAAATAGCATGCTGGAAGGACACGGTCACTATACTAAGAGAGACACACAGACACTATACTAAGAGAGACACACACAGCAACAGGAAATTAGGGGGTTCCACAGACAGAAATCAAAGGGAATATAACTGCACAGCCAGAGGGAAAGACTGAGATCAAAGGCAGGATCAGACAACACGCAGATTAAGGGTATGCACAGAAACAGCAAATGCCAGGGGAACAGGAGGGTCCGGGTTCAGTGTAAAGACACAGGTGCAAAGGCTTAACAATACCTAGGTTCAGGGCAGATTGGCAAGAACCCGAGCAGCTTGAACAGGAGGTAAAACCCGGCGCCGGATTAATGTACACAGAACCATGACACACTGTAGTAGTCAGCACTACTAAAATGATAGTCACTATTTTCTGGGTCTTGTGCTAAGCGACTGCTCCACTGCATACTGACCACAGGGGGTCGCTTGCTTGGCACAAGCCACCATTCAAAGAACACCTTGTGGGTTTTTTTCACTTAGTGCAAGGTGTTCTCTAAATGGGCGAGGTGCAGAGAACATGCTCTCTGCTCCTCATATCAGCTACATAAACCGGTATACATGAAAGATCAGCCCCTCCCCCCATGTGAATGAGTGTGGGGTAGACCCAGTTTATGACCCAGTTTTTTACTCAGTTTTTGACAAGTCCTTTATTCATAAAGAATAATGTGTCTTGTTTTAGATCCAACGTCAATCACTATGTCTTTCTCTGTCGTCGCCCCCGACGCCCCGCTGAAAAAAAATGCCCCTTCTCCGACTCTGGCTCCCGCCCTTCTGTCAGCTCTGGTGTCTGACAGTTCTTATATAGCTATGGGGTGTGGGCATGGGGTGACATAACTTGGAGACCCTGTCCTCGTGTGACGTGACAGACCCATCATGCCCAGGTCCGTGATGTCACAAAGGGGCTGGGTCTCCGAGTGACGTCATCTGATGGCCAAGCCCCATAGCTATATAAGAACTGTCAGACACCGGAGCTGACAGAATAGCGGGAGCCAACATCGGAGGAGTAGTGTTTTTTTGTTTTTCAGCGGGTTGGCGGCATCAGGGTCGACAAAGGAAGAAATCGTAATTGACGTTGGAGCTACAACAGGGGGCATTATTTTTTTTGAATAAAGGACTTGTCAAAAACCGTGTCATGTTTTTATTTACACTACACTGCTTTTTTAGGGGTGAATGAGTAGGGGTACAAAGTACCCCTACTCATTCACATGGGGCGCTGGGATCTGGGGGCCCCTTTCTTAAAGGGGGCTTCCAGATTCCGATAAGCTCCCTGCCCGCAGCCCCCCACAACCACTGGCCAGGGTTGTGGATAAGAGGCCCTTGTCCCCATCAACATGTGGACAAGGTGCTTTAGGATGCGGGGGCAAAGCCCATCTTGCCCTGAAGCACCCACCCCCCCATGTTGAGGGCATGTGGCCTGATATGGTTCAGGAGGGGGGTGCTCACTCTCCCCCACCTTTCCTAACCTGCCAGGCTGCATGCTCATATAAAGGTCTAGTATGGATTTTGGGGGAGAGCCCACGCTATTTTTTATTTGGCATTTTGACTTGGGGTTCCCCCTCAAGGTCCATACAGGACATAAAGGGCTTGATATGGATTTGGAGGGGGGACCACACGCCACTTTTTGGGGGGATTTTACATTGCTGGCATTGCATACACTTGATTTCAGAGCACAAGTCACATGCCACAGGTCAGATCAGTTAAGATGGTGATCCGACTTGGATTCGACTTTCATTCAAATCTATGGACTGAAATTGTGCCCAAGTCGGACCCATGTAGTGCAGGAACCTTTTTCAAAGTTAGACCGACACAAGTCGCACCAGTTAAGATGGCTCTCATTGGGAACCATTGATTTTGGCATGTCATGCGACTTGTGCTCTCAAAGTCAGAGTGCTTGTTGGACCATTGTAAACCGGCCCTTAGACAGTTATTTTTCTGGAACACTAATCGTGTATCCATTACTGTAGCACTAGATTGAATTGTGTATGTACAGGTACTCCTCACTTAACGACCAGGTTCCGTTCCAACGACCAGGTCGTTAAACGAGGAGCCACAAGTAATCTATATTTTAAGCATTCTTAACTACTGTACTGTATTGTGAAAAAAAGGTCTAAATGTAAACATCAATAACGTTTTAATTTGCAAAAGGACAGAACACAAACGAAAATTCTGTACTGTACAATACAATGATGTATAGCATGTTGTTCAGGTGGGGAGAGCTAGTCGTAAGTCCGAGTGGTTGTTAAACAGGTAAGTCGTTAAACAAGGAGTATCTGTATTAATGTCTTTATGCTGACATCTTGTGCTAATTCAGTGCAACTATAACTTGTTATTTTATGTTTGTAAATTTGTAAATCCAGATCCCCTCCCTTCTTCTTCATGTTCCCCCAGTAAGCTAGAAGCCTTCACAGCAGGCATAAAGCATAAAAGACTTAAACATGATTGTCTCCGTACTTAAAATGAGAGGTGAACATCCCATTTACTGCATTTTAACAAGTAAAACTACATTGAGTTAAACTGCTGTGACTTATTGAAGAGTTGAAATGTCTGTGGAGGGTGCTTTTTTAGCAGGTGACCGTACTAGTAATAGACTAAAGGAGGTACTGTATGTCAATGCAATAATTGCTTGAAACTGTTTTTTCCAATTAGAAGATTTTCCTTTTCTGGTGAAATGCATATAAGGTTTCCTTTTCTGGTGATATGCATATAATGTTTCCCATCACTTTCTGTCTCAGTGACAACACTAGGACCAATTGAGAGAGCGAGTTTTCCCAATAACGATCCACACAGCAATAAAAACCTGATAGGGCTTCTAATGCCCTGTACACAAGGTCGGACTTTCCGACGGAATATGTGTGATCGGAGCTTGTTGTCTGAAATTCCGATCGTGTGTGAGCTATATCGGACTTTTTCCGTTGGAATTTCCGACACACAAAGTTTGAGAGCAGGCTATGAAATTTTCCGACAACAAAATCCGATCGGTTAATTTCCAATCGCGTGTACACAAATCCAACGCACAAAGTGCCACGCATGCTCAGAATAAATTAAGAGCTTTTGGCTACTGCCCCATTTATAGTCCCATTGTACGTGGTGTACGTCGCCGCGTTCTTGACGTTCGGAAATTCCGACAACTTTGTGCGACCGTGTGTATGCAAAACAAGTTTGAGCCAACATCCGATGGATTTTGTTGTCGGAATGTCCGATCAATGTCCGACCGTGTGTACAGGGCATATCTCTTTCCTAACCTATTTACACTTGATTTGATTGTAGCCGTATTAGTGCAATTGTGACAGAGAAAATTGAGTACTGTCCGTGATACTTTTTTTATTTGCACTAACATACAATTTTTCAGGACAAGCTTTCGGGGTATGTCCCCTTCTTCAAGGTCCAAGCAGTAGCAGTACTGCTTGGACCTTGAAGAAGGGGACATACCCCGAAAGCTTGTCCTGAAAAATTGTATGTTAGTGCAAATAAAAAAAGTATCACGGACAGTACTCAATTTTCTCTAATCTATTTAAAAACTTTAGACTTAAAGTGTTACTTAGCCCAAAACAGTAAAATCAGTCTGTATATGCAGTAAAGCATGCTTGTTATACTCAGTGTGGAACCTAGGGGGTTAATCCTCTGTGTATAAAGGCTGTTTGATCCTGTCTCTCTGATCCTCCTTTTCTTCCGCTGTCTCCAAAAAATAACCTGATATTTTCACGCTGACCGTATGCAAATTTGCATTCATGGCATGAAGGGGTTATACCGGGGTTATGCCTGCAGGGGTTGGCTCTTTAGCGATAACAACCGAATCACCTAAAAGCCGCTCGGCTGCTATCCTTAAGCAGTTGGAGGGGATGTCCCCCTCCTGCCACCTTCCGCCGCTCTTCCTGGGCCTCCCGTCCCACCAGGAGACCCAAGCCATGATCCGGCACTTCCGCCGACTAGGGTGAGACTGGAATGAAGCCAGGAGCATGTGAAAATCCCGGAAGCGACGTCACGTCGAGACTTTCGGTTTACTTGGCTGCCTCTGGCGCCGATTAAAAAAAAATGACAGTATTTAGAATCACCGTTTTTGGCGATCGGAATACTTTTAAGTGAAAAGGAGGGATTTGGGGTCCCGATGCATCCATAAAGAGTACTTGTCACCACCTATTACTGTCACAAGGGACACATTCCTTGTGACTGCAATAAAAGTGATCAGATTTTTTTTTTTTAATGGACAATGTAAAATAAATAGATAAATAAATTAGAATTTTTTTTTTTTTTTAAAGCGCCCCCGTCCCCGTGTACTCGCGCAGCAAAGAAAACGCATACATAAGTCGTGCCCGCAAATGTAAATGGTGTTCAAATTACACATGTGTGGTATCGCCACGATCGTCAGAGTGAGAGCAATAATTCTAGCAAAAGACCTCCTCTGTAACTCTAACCTGGTAACCGTTATTTTTTTAAAGCGTTGCCTATGGAGATTTTTAGGTAGCGTAGTTGGTCACCATTCCACAAGTATGCGCAATTTTAAAGCGTGACATGTCAGGTATCTATTTATGTGGCGTAACATCATCTTTCACATTATACAAAAATATTGGGCTAACTTTACTGTTTAGTTTTTTTTAATTAATGAAACTGTCTTTTTTCCCCCAAAAAATGTGTTTGAAAGACCGCTGCGCAAATACCGTGTGACATAAATATTGCAATGATCACCATTTTATTCCCTAGGGTCTCTGCTAAAAAAATATATATATATAATGTTTGGGGGTTCTAAGTAATTTTCTAGCAAAAAATATGGATTTTACCTTGTAAGCAACAAATGTCAGAAATAGGCTTAGGCATGAAAGGGTTATAGCCAAGGGATGGGCTGAACATGCTCAGTTTGGTGTTTATTGCTAGAGAGTTTATATTTTCTTGGTAGAGTGCATGTGATCAGCACAGGGCCAATCAGCACTGTCCAGACATGTCCAGACAGAGGATCAGGGGAAATGAAAACTCCTCCTACAAGCTTTTTGCTATATCCTGCTGATGAGAAAAGGTATTGATCAGTTTATATTTACTAAAATTATTGCTTTTCCATGTTCTGTGTACTGTGGGAGACCAGATAGTGAATGCAGGTTCTGGGTTTAGTAACACTTTAATAGACAATTTCTTTCAATCCTGAAAAACAAAATTTTTCCTTGTTAACTCATTGTCTCTAATAAGGATGAGCTCTGGTGTGTTTGCACACCCCCATGTGCAGAGCCTGCCAGGAAGTCGGCACTGTGCTGTGCTAATCACAGGCAGCGAGACATTGTCCCGATGCGTGACTGCAGAGATTGGGAAATGTCTCACTACCTGTGATTAGCGCAGCGCAGTGCCGACTTCCTGGCGGGCTCTGCACGTGGGCTGTGCGAACACGCCGGAGCTCATCCTTAGTCTCTAACGTATACTAGGCATAATGCTATAATAACTTTGGATGTTCTGTACTTTAGATCTGTCAAGCAGTATGAAATATTCTAAAAAAACATTTTCAGACTTTCGTACTATTTTGTTTTATTCTCTTTCATCAAGGAGAATTTGTAAGTCTATGAGATAATAAAGGAGCTTTTATGTTTCCTTAGATGTTAAATCAGACACATGTGATTAGTGTGTAGGGATGAGCCGAACACCCCCCAGTTCGGTTTGCACCAGAACCTGCGAACGGACCGAAAGTTTGCGCAAACTTTAGAACCCCATTAAAATCTATGGGACTTGAACGTTCAAAATCAAAAGTGCTAATTTTAAAGGCTAATATGCAAGTTATTGTCATAAAACCGGGTCCTGCCCCAGGGGACATGAATCAATGCCAAAAAAAGTTTTAAAAACAGTCGTTTTCTTGGGAGCAGTGATTTTAATGATGCTTAAAGTGAAAAAAAAGTGAAATATTCCTTTAAACATCGTACCTGGGGGTGTCTGTAGTATGCCTGTAAAGTGGCGCATGTTTCCCGTGCTTAGAACGGTCCCTGCACAAAATGACATTTTTAAAAGAATAAAAGTCATTTAAAACTGCTTGCGGCTTTAATGTAATGTCGGGTCCCAGCAATATGGATGAAAATCAGTGAGACAAATGGCATGGGTACCCCCCCTCCAGTCCATTACCAGGCCCTTTGGGTCATGTATGGATATTAAGGAGAACCCCGCACCCAAATTAAAAAAAGGAAAAGTGTGGGGCTCCCAGGCCCTATATACTCTGAACAGCAGTATACAGGCGGTGCAAACAAGACAGGGACAGTAGGTTTGTTGTTAACCACTTGCCGACCGCCTAATGACGATATACGTCAGCAGAATGGCACGGGCAGGCAAAATCACGTACCTGGTATGTGATTGCCATCCCGCGGGCGGGGGGTCCTATCGGACCCCCCCCCCCCGGTGCCCGAGGCAGTCGGATTTGGTCTGGCAGCGATCGGAGATGAGGGGAAGGCCATCCATTCGTGGCCCCCCCTCGCGATCGCTCCCAGCCAATGAGAATCGTCCCCTGCCTCTATGTAGTACACAGAGGCAGAGGATGTGATGTCATCTCTCCTCGGCTCGGCAGTTTCCGTTCCGGCGCCGAGGAGAGAAGACATCTGAGTGAGTTGCACAACACTACACCTCACAGTAGAACATGCCAGGCATACTTTACACCCCCAATCCCCCCCTCGATCGCCCCCCGATCACCCCCCAATCACCCCCCATTACACTGACACCAAGCAGTTTTTTTTTTTTTCTGATTACTGCATGGTGTCAGTTTGTGACAGTTAGTGTGTTAGGGCAGTTAGGGTTAGCCCCCTTTAGGTCTAGGATACCCCCCTAACCCCCCCTAATAAACTTTTAACCCCTTGATCACCCCCCGCCACCAGTGTCGCTAAGTGATCATTTTTCTGATCGCTGTATTAGTGTCGCTGGTGACGCTAGTTAGGGAGGTAAATATTTAGGTTCGCCGTCAGCGTTTTATAGCGTCAGGGACCCCCATATACTACCTAATAAATGTTTTAACCCCTTGATTGCCCCCTAGTTAACCCTTTCACCACTGATCACCGTATAACTGTTACAGGTGACGCTGGTTAGTTCATTTATTTTTTATAGTGTCAGGGCACCCGCCGTTTATTACCGAATAAGGGTTTAGCCCCCTGATCACCCAGCGGTGATATGCGTCGCCCCAGGCAGCGTCAGAGTACCGCTAACACCCACGCACGCAGCATACGCCTCTCTTAGTGGTATAGTATCTGAACGGATCAATATCTGATCCGATCAGATCTATACAAGCGTCCCCAGCAGTTTAGGATTCCCAAAAACGCAGTGTTAGTGGGATCAGCCCAGATACCTGCTAGCACCTGCGTTTTGCCCCTCCGCCTGGCCCAGCCCAGCCCACCCAAGTGCAGTATCGATCACTGTCACTTACAAAACACTAAATGCATAACTGCAGCATTCGCAGAGTCAGGCCTGATCCCTGCGATCGCTAACAGTTTTTTTGGTAGCGTTTTGGTGAACTGGCAAGCGCCAGCGGCCTAGTACACCCCGGTCATAGTCAAACCAGCACTGCAGTAACACTTGGTGACGTGGCGAGTCCCATAAGTGCAGTTCAAGCTGGTGAGGTGGCAAGCACAAGTAGTGTCCCGCTGCCACCAAAAAGACAAACACAGGCCCGTCGTGCCCATAATGCCCTTCCTGCTGCATTCGCCAATCCTAATGGGAACCCACCGCTTCTGCAGCGCCCGTAATTCCCCCATTCACATCCCCAACCAAATGCAGTCGGCTGCATGAGAGGCATTTTCTTTATGTCCTCCCGAGTACCCCTACCCAACGAGCCCCCCCAAAAAAGATGTCGTGTCTGCAGCAAGCGCGGATATAGGCGTGACACCCACTATTATTGTCCCTCCTGTCCTGACAATCCTGGTCTTTGCATTGGTGAATGTTTTGAACGCTACCATACACTAGTTGAGTATTAGCGTAGGGTACAGCATTGCACAGACTAGGCACACTTTCACAGGGTCTCCCAAGATGCCATCGCATTTTGAGAGACCCGAACCTGGAACCGGTTACAGTTATAAAAGTTACAGTTACAAAAAAAAGTGTAAAAAAAAAAAAAAAAAAACACAAACAAAAATATAAAATAAAAAAAAATAGTTGTCGTTTTATTGTTCTCTCTCTCTTTATTCTCTCTCTATTGTTCTGCTCTTTTTTACTGTATTCTATTCTGCAATGTTTTATTGTTATTATGTTTTATCATGTTTGCTTTTCAGGTATGCAATTTTTTATACTTTACCGTTTACTGTGCTTTATTGTTAACCATTTTTTTGTCTTCAGGTACGCCATTCACGAATTTGAGTGGTTATACCAGAATGATGCCTGCAGGTTTAGGTATCATCTTGGTATCATTCTTTTCAGCCAGCGGTCAGCTTTCATGTAAAAGCAATCCTAGCGGCTAATTAGCCTCTAGACTGCTTTTACAAGTTTTTCTCTGGCTCTCCTGTCTCAACAGGGAACCTGAGAATGCAGCCGGTGATTCAGCCAGCTGACCATAGAGCTGATCAGAGACCAGAGTGGCTCCAAACATCTCTATGGCCTAAGAAACCGGAAGCTACGAGCATTTTATGACTAATGCCGCGTACACACGGTCGGACTTTCCGGCATACTTGGTCCGGCGGACCAGAGTGTGCCGGACAATCCGCCCGTGTGTGGGCGGCGGCGGACTTTTCCGGCGGACTTCTTCCCAAAAGCCCGCCGGACCTAGATTTGAAACAAGTTTTAAATCTTTCCGTAGGACTCAGTTTCGGGCAGAAAGTCCGCTCGTGTGTGTGCTGGTCCGACGGAAAGCCCGCTCGTGTGTAGGCTGGTCCAACGGACCAGATACGACGCGAGGGCAGGGTATTGCATCTCGCGCTCTCTGCAATAGGAAAAACAAATTTTCCTATTGCGGTGAGCGCGGTGCATGCCAGGCCCTTAGGTCTGGTATGGATTATAAAGGGAACCCCCTACGCCGAAAAAACGGCGTGGGGTCCCCCCTAAAATCCATACCAGACCCCGATCCGAGCACACAGCCTGGCCGGTCAGGAAAGGGGGTGGGGACGAGCGAGCGCCCCCCCCCCCTCCTGAACCGTACCAGGCCGCATGCCCTCAACATGGGGGGTGG